>NW_021681023.1:41919-49129 GCF_001412515.2 Diachasma alloeum
ATAATAATAATAATAATAATGCGTAGGGAGGCGTAGGGAGTATGGCGAACCCATCGCCCGGCATGTCCGCAATAGCCATGGTGGTGTCGGGCTAACCACCCGGCGGCACCTATACCAGGTTCCGTCATCGAGTCGCGGCAGAGCCCCCCACAATCGGTGGCTCTCGGATGGGGACCGCGGATCAGTTCGGAGGGGTGAACGATCTGGATCCAATGGTAATAACCCGGCTGTACAAAGGATTAGGTGGACGGAGGAACTCAAGGGTGACCTCATGCAATGTTGGCAGGATAGCGAGCCGGCGCAAGTAGGCTACATGGTGAGAATGCGGGACTTGTGGTGCCGTATGCACCCTAAGTTCTCGCATTTCTCAAGTCAACATCTGAGAGATCAAGTCAGCCGCTTGCGTCAGCAAGGATATGAGTTACTGCTCGTTCCGCGGGGGTTGATGGACCTTCCTCCTCTTCAGGAAGAAGATGGTACATCGCCGGAGCAGCCGACCCAACAGAGAGATGTCCGCATCTCTCTGTTGGGTCTGAGGAGCCTGAGAGGGCTCTGAGAGGGATAGGGACAAGGCGGAAAAGAGTCACGGGGAAGTTTCGTCTCCAGCCACAACAGCTGGCTGTGGAGAATGAGGCTCTGACAGCGGGGCTCTCACCAGACATCAATTTGCTCGACCTGAACTGGGCTGTGTATGATGCGGCTCGCCGTCTGAAGCCTCGAACCCCAAGAGTGGGGTCATTTGAAGGGAAAATGAGGAGACGCATCGCACTGATCCAGGGTAAGATCGAAGAGGCAAGGAAACAAGCGTCGCGCATTCAGTGTGTGATGGACTTTGTCAACAGTGGTAGGGCTTTCACGGCCCGCATTCGCAGAATATCTGCGAATTTGCGATACCACCATCACACACTGAATAAACAAGTCCTCCTCATGATTAAGGAGAGATTTGTTGAGAAGGTGCGCGTTCTGGAGACTACGAAACGGTCTCTAGAGAAGCGGTTGCGACGGGTGGTCGACAATTCTGTCTTCCACTCCGACCCCAATCGCTGGTTCGATCCACCCGCGCCTGCACTGGATAAGATGCCTTCAGTCGAGCGGGTTGAAGAGTTCTGGGGGGGTCTCTACGGTCAGGCCCCCAATCTCATGGTGGAGACTCCAGCCCTCAAGGAGTTTCGCGCGTTTTGTCGTGTACATCGTCGGCAGCCCGCGGAATTCTCGCGAATCACTCAGGAAGAGGTTCGATCTATTTTACGAGGTATGAAGAACCACGCGGCTCCGGGTCCTGATGGCATTAACGCCTTTTGGTGGAAGAGGTTTACCTCTGTTCATGACCATCTGGCCCGGATATTCACGGCATTTCTCGATGGTAGTGAGCTTATTCCTGAGTGGTTGGTAGAGGGGAGGACTGTGTTGCTCCTCAAGAAGGGAGACTTGTCCAGTCCGGCGAACTATCGGCCGACTACGTGTTTGAATACACTTTATAAGCTCTTCACCGGTATCCTGAATGATATACAACCAGTGTGGCAGCAGATACATCAACAGCGAGGAGTGAAGCGGGGACTGTCAGGTTGCAAGGAAGGTCTGCTTGTCGATCGCTGCGTATTGCACGATTCGAGGCAGTACCATCCCAATTTGTCGGTTGCCTGGGTCGACTATCGCAAGGCATTCGATAGCACGAGTCATGAACTCATTTTCCTACTATTGGATTGCCTTGCGGTAGAGGATCACATAGTGAGGTGTATCAAAGATGTTGCACCACTTTGGAGAACGCGCTTCACCATAACATCTGGTGAGGGTAAGCTGACTTCGTGGTTGGTACAGTATAGGAGAGGAGTCTTTCAGGGTGATACTCCGAGTCCTCTATTATTTTGCATCTCACTAATGCCGCTATCTGTTGCGCTGCGTTGTGTTGGAGGGTAGCAAGCCGTAAAACCCGGTGATAGGAGGCATCAGGTCAGTCATGTGTTTTACATGGATGACCTGAAGTTATTTGCCTCAGGAGAGCGGCAACTCAAGCTTCAGCTTGATACTGTCGCAATGTATTCACGTGCGGTCGGCATGAGTTTCGGATTGGATAAGTGCGCCGTCTTCCATATGAAGAGGGGCAAGGTTGGTGGCGAGGTGGATGATCTTCAGCTTGTGGATGGAAGCGTCATACATCATCTTGGCGCCGAAGAGTCGTATCGATATCTTGGCTTCAATCAGCGTTCCGTAGTGGAAACTGTGGAAGTCAAAGAGACTCTTCGCGAGGAATATCGGCGGCGGCTCAGGAAAGTTTGGAAGTCCGAACTTTCCGGTAAGAATAAAGTCGCAGCAACGAACTTGTTCGCTGTTCCGGTGCTTCTTTACTCCTTTGGTGTTCTCAAATGGAGTAGATTTGAGCTGGAGCAGCTGGACAGAGATCCCCGCAAGCTGATGAACATTCATATGAGTCTCCATCCACGTTCTTCGACTCTGCGGTTGTATTTTGCGCGAGAGTGTGGAGGACGAGGACTTCTCAGTTTGGAGGCTCTTCATGATCGTCTAGTCCTCGGTTTAGCTTGTGACGTCATGAATGGCTTGGATCCACACTTGGAGTTCGTGCATGATCATGAGCTCCATGGGGTTCAAGCCTTTCTATACAAGGCAGCGGATACGGCAGCGGCTTCCCTTGGTTTGGAATTTCGTCGCGGCCGGGATGGCCAGTTAGCTAGTAATTCATTAGCCATAATGGCCAAACCTCGGCGTAGAGCGACCATCAACGCGTCGGAGCAGTCCACATGGTATATTCTTCCGCCATGTAGAAGAGCAGGGTCTTTCCGTCCAGCAGACATTCGCCTTCTTGAAGTCAGCTGGCTTGATATCCGAAACTGAAAGTTTCATCTGCGCATGCCAGGATGGCGTGATAAACACTCTTGTCTGTCGAAGTCGTGTTATGGGGGTGCACGTTCCGGATACTCGATGTCGGATTTGCAAGCAATCCCCGGAAACTCTGATGCATCTTTTGTCGGCTTGTCCGACTTATGCAATCACGAGTTATATCCACCGTCATAATGCGGCTTGAGAGTGCTGTATTATCATTTGTGGCACTCTTATGGGATAGATAGGATGCCGGTGCTGCCTTACGCTCCAGGAGATATTGAGTCCATTGTCGTGAACGAGAGGTGTAAGATTTACTGGAACTTCTCGTTCGCGACTGTCAGGCCAATCGTTGCGACGAAACCTGACATCGTCCTCTTCGATTTTGATGACAAAATCATCTATGTCATTGAGTTCTCAGCTCCGGCTGAGAGCAACATCACAGTGAAAGAAGAGGAGAAGCGGCTCAAATACCAGCCACTCCTATTTGAGCTACGTCAAATAAATCGGGGATTTAAAGTAAAGTTGGTTTTCCTGATAATTGGCTCTCTTGGGGGAATGCAAGAGTCATTCATATTTGCGCTGAACACCATCCCTGCATGTAGGTGTCAAGCCTTCATTTTGGCTGGCCAAATGCAGAAGGCGGTCATTCTTGGATCCCTCCGTATACTTAGCACGATTCTGGACTGCAGTAGAGCTCACTTTCTGGTTGGAGGGAGCACTACTGTAGGGCGATTAGGAAAAGTTTGTATCGCTTAGCTTGCTGGGCGGTCTTCGAGGTGAAGTCGGAACCCTCGAGGATCGTTCAGCGATCTCATTTACGAGTGTAAAAAAAATAATAATTGTCAAAAACAAAGAAAACCAAATGAAAATCATCGTATTTGCGCTAAATTTCGGATAAAGCTCCAATATAGAAATTTTTTGAAAAAATTCGCCCATGCTCTACTCAAAAATCCGATTTTCAAAAAGAAAAAAATTTAACTCACAATTCGCAAAAAAAGTTTAGAGTTGAGTTTTTGATTTTCCATTGTCTCTCAATCTACTCCCAACTTTTTTTTAGAGTTGAAAATTGGATTATTGATTCTGAATAATCTCGCAATCTAATCTCAAGTTTTACTGAGATATGAGAAATGGATTTTTTTTTTGACAATGGGATTTTCGATTCTCAATTATCTCTCAATTTATTTTCAGAATTGCATTTTGAATATTGAATTTTTGATCATCAATTGCCTTTCAATTTACACTCAACTTTTCCACAGAGCTGAGAATTCATTTTTTTTTAAACTAAGATTCAGATAGAGCTGCGAATGCATTACATGACCCGTTATTGACGGTCATATGACGAGACGTTTTCCTCAACTGTCACAATTCCCCCCCCCCTCTATGACCGTTACAATTGGCCAAGAAAAAATGACAGTCAGTTTTTATCTATACAAATACGAGCTCATCGTTTTATTATCAATTTTTCTTTGAATTCATTTTGCATTAGCCTAATGTGCATTTTGAAATAAAAATTACGGTGATTTTCCATCTATCTAGAGATGAAGCTATGTGATCTATGACAGTCACAAATTAGAAATGAGTTTGACGGTCATTATGTATCCATATAGATGGTTTGACAACAATTTGCTTACAAATTATTGTGTGTAGTTACAAAATTCGTACGTCATATGTCGGTCATTTTTTGGTCACATGACGCGATCTCAAAAATGACTGTCATTTTACATCTCTAATTCAGAATCGTTGAGAATCAACAATGCTATTTTCAAAAACAAAAAAATCAAATTCTCAGTTCTTATCAAAGTTGAAAGTAGATTGAGAGTTAATTGAAAATCAAAAATGCTTTTTTCATACGCAATCCGGAGAATTTTTTCAGAGTTTTCACAAAACTGGATAATTTTCTCTAATTTTTTATAAAAACGCGGAATGTTCCCAAATTCTTTAATAAACTGGAGAATTTTCTCGAAAAACGGAGAATTTTGTCGAATTCTCTAGAAAACCGGAGGATCCCCCGAATTTATTAGAAAATCGATTAATTTCACCGATTTTGTTAGATAACCGTAGAATTCTTCGGAATTTATGAGAAAATCGGCGAACCTCATGCAATTTAGTGGAAAATCAGAGAATTACCTTGAATTTTTCTGAATTTTTTAGAAAACCGGAGAATTTCCTAGAACGTTCCCAAAAACCCAATAACTTTCTCAATTTTTTTTACAAAACTAGAACATTAATTCGAAATTTTTAGAAAATTGGAGAATTTTTTCGATTTTTTTTTTCAAATCGACGGATTTTCTCGAAAACCAGAGAATTTTCTGGAACGCTATTGGAAACTTGGCTCTTCCGGATCAAATTGAGAGTTGGACTCTGGATAATTTCTGGTTTTTAAGAGAAAATTCAGGGTTAGTTGAAAGTTGGAGTGAGGATGCGTAAAATGCATTTTATGCCGGTCGCCCTCTTTTACTATCAANCTGAGAATTCATTTTTTTTTAAACTAAGATTCAGATAGAGCTGCGAATGCATTACATGACCCGTTATTGACGGTCATATGACGAGACGTTTTCCTCAACTGTCACAATTCCCCCCCCCCCCTATGACCGTTACAATTGGCCAAGAAAAAATGACAGTCAGTTTTTATCTATACAAATACGAGCTCATCGTTTTATTATCAATTTTTCTTTGAATTCATTTTGCATTAGCCTAATGTGCATTTTGAAATAAAAATTACGGTGATTTTCCATCTATCTAGAGATGAAGCTATGTTATTTATGACAGTCACAAATTAGAAATGAGTTTGACGGTCATTATGTATCCATATAGATGGTTTGACAACAATTTGCTTACAAATTATTGTGTGTAGTTACAAAATTCGTACGTCATATGTCGGTCATTTTTTGGTCACATGACGCGATCTCAAAAATGACTGTCATTTTACATCTCTAATTCAGAATCGTTGAGAATCAACAATGCTATTTTCAAAAACAAAAAAATCAAATTCTCAGTTCTTATCAAAGTTGAAAGTAGATTGAGAGTTAATTGAAAATCAAAAATGCTTTTTTCATACGCAATCCGGAGAATTTTTTCAGAGTTTTCACAAAACTGGATAATTTTCTCTAATTTTTTATAAAAACGCGGAATGTTCCCAAATTCTTTAATAAACTGGAGAATTTTCTCGAAAAACGGAGAATTTTGTCGAATTCTCTAGAAAACCGGAGGATCCCCCGAATTTATTAGAAAATCGATTAATTTCACCGATTTTGTTAGATAACCGTAGAATTCTTCGGAATTTATGAGAAAATCGGCGAACCTCATGCAATTTAGTGGAAAATCAGAGAATTACCTTGAATTTTTCTGAATTTTTTAGAAAACCGGAGAATTTCCTAGAACGTTCCCAAAAACCCAATAACTTTCTCAATTTTTTTTACAAAACTAGAACATTAATTCGAAATTTTTAGAAAATTGGAGAATTTTTTCGATTTTTTTTTTCAAATCGACGGATTTTCTCGAAAACCAGAGAATTTTCTGGAACGCTATTGGAAACTTGGCTCTTCCGGATCAAATTGAGAGTTGGACTCTGGATAATTTCTGGTTTTTAAGAGAAAATTCAGGGTTAGTTGAAAGTTGGAGTGAGGATGCGTAAAATGCATTTTATGCCGGTCGCCCTCTTTTACTATCAAATTTATTATCGGGATAGAAAATTTGATTTTTGAATTTTCATTCTCAGGTATCTCTGAATGTACCCTCAACTTTTTTGAGAGTTGAGAGTTGGATTTTCGATGCTCAATTGTCTACCAACCCAAGCAGTAAAGTTCTGGAAGATATCTGCAAGTATACCAAAAAGGCTGTCTAATGTCTGTCCAAAAAGGTAACTTGTGTCTAGAAGTTACCTAGAACTTGGTTGGCTTCCGGATGGATGTCGCGTTGAGTTTCAGCATTGCGCCGACGTTTCGCAAACATTGCAGTCTGCATCTTCAGGGCTATGAGCTCCGATTCTGAGCTCCGATGTGTGGGGGCAGTTCTTATATACCTTCCCTTGAGGTGGTGGGGGAAAGGGAAGGGGGGGGGGAAGTCAGCCAATCATATGTTTTTAATTGATCAGCTGGTCAATTAAAAAACCGGGAGGACGGTTTTCCAAATGGGGTTCACTTGATATCCTCTGTCCCTGTTGAGGTTGTTAGGGTTTTTATGGATCTCCAAACCCTCTCGGTATTTCCTTTCGAAATACCCTTGAGACTTGGCCAGCATTTTGGCTTGGTCGTAGTGGATAGTATGTCCAGTATCCATCCAGTGTTCAGCCAGGGCAGACTGTTCTAAGTGACCGTATTTGGAGAACAGTCTGCCCTGGCTGAACACTGGATGGATACTGGACATACTATCT
>NW_021681023.1:50579-65762 GCF_001412515.2 Diachasma alloeum
TTTCTATTGAATATATTCTATTGAACATTTTACTAGAATCGGCCAAAACTAGTAGAAAATTCACAATAGAAATTCCTAACAAATTCGCTATATTTTTCTATTAAAATTTTTCATACGCGGTTCTTGAAAAAATTTTCCGGATTTCGAGAAAATTATAGGAATGACTCTGGCGAACCAAATTGATAGTTGGGCTTTCAATAATTTCTAGTGTTTGAGAGAAAATTGAGAGTTAGTTGAGGATTGGAGCAACGAGGACTACAATGCATTTTATGCTATACCCTCTCAATATTATCAACTTTTTTGAAAATTGCCAATTGGATTTGTAATTCTTGGTGATCTCTTTATTTCCAATCAACTTTTTTGGAATTGAAAATTAATCCCAGGACAATTTTAATAGATTTTTTTTTCAAAGATAATTTGAAATGAAATTTCTAGTGAATGGAAATTTTTAAAATTAANCCTTGACGAAACCTTGGTTAAAGCTTGATTAAACCGCGATTAAACTCTCATTAAACCTCGATTAAATGCTTTTTAGACTATAATTTCAAAGCAAATGAGGCGATCGCCGCTATCTTCGAACGCGACCGAGGTAACAGCCAAAAGAATATTTTAAGCCGTAATTGAAAAGATTTCGGCGATTATTTTTTGAATGATCGTCGAAAAACTAAATTTGAAAAAAAATCAGATATATACATACATATATATGCACATGATCTAAAAACTACATATTCGAACTCCTAAGACCAAAATTAGTCATCCTGGCACAAAAAATGAAAATTTCAGATTTGACGAATACACCAGGGCTTCCTTTCGGGAGCAAAAAATCCGAATCTTAACTTTCACAAAAATTTTCCAGTAGATTGAGAGAGAATTAAGAATAAAAAATCCTATTTTCATGAAGAAAAAAATTCAACTTTCAATTCCCATAGAAGGTGAGAGTAGATTGTGAGACAATTGAAAATCAAAAAAATTAAGTCGATTGATAGAAAATAAAGAATAAAAAATGCAACTGTCAACTATTTAAAAAATCGAGAATCGATTCAGAGATAGTTCAGAATCAAAATTCCAAAATCAAATTTTCAATTCTGAAAAAAGCTGATTGAAATTGAAGAAGTCACTAAAAATAATCCAATTGTCTGTTTTAACCCGTCACTAGGCGCGCTATGAGCGATTTCTTCACAAAAATTTTCACTCTATAGGAAATATACCCTACAAGCGCCAATCTTTTGCTGAATTTTTTTTATATGCCTCAAGTAACTCTGCTATTTGGCTCTCGTGGTGATAAAAGTCTTCTATTTGTCAGGGTTGAGTAGAAAAATAATATTTTCTTCGACACAGTCGAAATTTTCCACGTGTTACGGGTACGGCGCTCGTGCCGCAGAACGCCGAATAGCACTGTCTATGGCGATATTTGGCTCTATTATTACGAGAAGCCGATGAGCGATTCCCTCATCGCGCGTCTCAAGAACGGTGGTGGAACCGCGCGCCTACTGACGGGTTAAAAAAAGTCGATAGTAAAGAGATCGGATTTGGCCTCGTCACTCCGACTCTCAACTGACTCGCAATTTTCTCTCAAACACAGGAAATTATGGAGAGTCCAACTATCAACTTGATTCGCCAAGGATATCCCTATAATTTTCTCGAAAATCAGAGATTTTTCCTAGAATTTTTTAGAACGTTCTCGAACACCATAAAATTTCCTCGATTTTTTTTTTAATTCGAGATATTGTTACAGAGGAGGGTGGGGCAATATGGACACCAGATTTAAATAACGAGTTGAATTTGATCAAATCTACTCTTCTGACTTCATTTGAAAGTCGGAAAAACCAACACATTCTCATAAGACTGCGTCATAAGAAAAAAACAGGGTAAAATGGACACCTCGATTTCTTCCTCAATTTCGTATGTTTCAACAATTTTATTCAATTTCTGAAACGCTAGTCATGATTGCGATTTTCAAATTGAAAAAAAAAATTTATTTTTGACGTTCGTCGTGGGGGGTGGTAAATCAAAATTTTCCTTGCTCATTTATCCTACTCTTCGCCTATTGTTTAATGGTGATTTCCTCTGTGAGTAGAAGAGAAGCCATCTTACAAATTTTGCAAATGAACAAAAGGTCAGATGAGTAGGGCGTGCAATTGATCATTGGAAAAAAATTAATAATTTCAAAGTTATTTCAAGAGTAAAACAGGAAATTCAAAGCTACTGTATATTTCAAACTTCAATGTAAAATTTAATAGAGTCAAAGTTTGTTTGTTAATAACTTTCCCAACTCTAATTTTTCTTTATAAAAAGATACCGACACGATTCTGTTGGAAAATGTGCTTTGAAAATCTTCTTTATTTTTGAATAGGACAAAATTTTTCGAATGTGTCGTGTTTGGAATTTATTCAAAAATAAATTTTATTTAGAATTCAATTTTTTAATAATCCGACTTACTCGTTGCCTACCGGACGTTGAGTTGCTGCCGATGCCGCTCAAATTACCGGGCTAGCACGCCACGTGATGCGACCTTCAAAATCCCAAAATTGCAAATGCAGCGCCACTGCACTGTCGTTTTCGGGCTCTAGATTCATTCTTTTCGAAATTATATTCAGTCACGTCTTAGATGCCAAATCGGCACGTCCATTAGATCGAACTCCTCGGGCTCTACACTAGCGATCGTAACTTCGGAATAAGTTATCAGTCCTTCCCGACGTTCCGTGGGATCACCCGAGTTATCCAGAAAACCTCAAATACGCCCAACTTCGTAGAGGTTGACTCTGGTGCGAAACGGTCGGTGAACTGCGAATTGTTCACTACGTTTTCGCGACAATAAGTGCAAGGACACAACTTACAAAAATAAAAATAAAAAGTGCAAGGACACAATTGAAATTCAATCACAATTCAAACCATAAAGTGAAATAACATATATAAACTTAGATATAAAATTAAGTGACATGAAGTGAAAAACAGAAGATAATTGGAACAACTAGAAAATTATTTTGGATAATTTCTAAGTATTGGTTCGTACAAAATTCTCAAACCAATCTATATATTTTAGTCTTTTCAACTTTTATCAAAATTATCGCAAATGAAATCAAAATCTTTATATCAATACCAATCAATTTACTTCGCTCGAATTCTCTCTCTTTTGGCTCCTTTTTTTATGTTCAATTAAAATCTCTTCAAACAATAAATATCAAAATTAAGTTTTATTCAAATTCTTTTTTCTTATTTCAAACCCTGACTTTATCATTATTGTTCCTCAAATTTCTAAACATCAAAAATTCAAACGATAGATGCAGATGCGCCTAGCGCTTAAAAGGTAAGAATCTGCTAAACAAAAATATTATTTTATCCCGATAATAATAAAATAAAATATAACTCATTTAATATTTAATTGAATTTGTTATTAAAATTTTCCTGTTATCACAGATGTCTATTTTACCCCACTCTTGAATAATTTCTCAGTTGTGGACTTTGCCAAGAAGCAATTTTTAAATATCAAGATTTAGTAGGTGTCCATACTGCCCAGTGAAACGATTTTCAAAATTTTGAATTAAAAAAAAAATTCGCAAATTTTTGAGTGTCCATTTAACTCCTGTTGTCCATATTACCCCACTCCCTCTAATTTTTTCAAAAACCGGAGAATTTTCCTAGAATTTTCTCGAAAACCTAAGAATTATCTAGAACTGTTTCGAAAACCAAAGCTTTTTCTGGAATTTTCTAGAAAACTGAAGAATTTCTTTGAATTTTCCAGAGGATAAGAAAATTTTCTCGAAAACCTAAAAATTTTCTCGAACGTGCTCGGACACCCTAGAATTTCCTCGAATTTTGTTTGAAAACTCTGAATATCCTTATAATTTTTTCGAAAACAGAAGAATTTTCCGGAATTTTCTCAAAAACCGGAGAATTCTCTCGAAAATCGGAAATGTTTCTCGAAAACTTCATAGGAAACATGAGAAGATCTACCGGAAAAAATAAACACGAACCGAATAAGAAACAAAAACTGCGGGGCCCCTTCCAAGCCCCACTTTTATATGTCACCCTGCTTTCCTGCCATTCCCGCAGTTACCGACATAGCTATGGTCGGGATAAAGCTTCTTGCTTTGACCGCAAACTGAGGGGGCATAAAATCGCCACTCGGGAAAAAAATCCCTCCATCCGGACCTTAAGCTTTTCTTTCCGTGAACTGAGAGAATTCATTTCCACTCATGAGATGGAGATAAACATGAGTATGGAAAGAACATGAATATTCCTATGCAATATTCCCTAAATGATTTATCACATTTGGATTTTTAACTGGTGATGAAGACATCGTCTCTCTTGGTTCCACCGTGCTGTTTACAAAAATTATTCTCTCTGTTTCTCTACCAAATTTTCTTACCATCAGTTTTTTCTTTCTCCAGCAATTTCATTCATCGAGTAATTATAATATTTTTCTTTCAAAATAAAAATTTTTTATTTCTCAAATATATTGTACAGTAAAAGAATTACGTCGAGCATTATTCTGACTCCGCTATAAATTTAGATTTTAGTTCAGTCTCTCCGAAGTAATGAATTTGTCTTCCATCATGAACATGCCATTCAAAATTACTCACGTGTTCTGAGTTCACATTCAAATTTAATATTGACTTTCTACGGGGGATGGCATTTTCAATACACACTAGCTGCAATAGTTCAATTATTGAAAGAATGTTCAACCAATGCCACTCTTTCTCTTATTTATATGATAATAACATCACTCACTTGATTCAATTTATAGGGACGCAATAATTTGCATTGTGTATCGAATATAACAATTCTGTAGAAACGTAGTCTTCCGGGATATAAATTAAAAATAAAAACCCGTTTACCATCAACTTGTGTCCATCCAAATCGAATGGAAGTTACACCTGTTGAGCTGAAGGATGGATAAATGGTTTGAATTATTATGTTTTTCATAATGTTATTAGTCTTAGCATCATATTACTTTTGTGGTATTCCATTTCGAACCATCATAGATTGTCATCTCCCATATTCGTATGTAATTGACTGCATCACTTCTAGTTCAATAATTAATACAATTGTTTTATTGATGAGTTTGAATTGACGCGACCGTTATGCTTCGAGGATAATTCCTTATCATTTAATTCGAGAGTAATCAATAACGTGAGTATAGCTTCATGAAGTTCCACTTCATTATCAGTATTCAGGTGTTCTTTTCAATCGAATGAAGTGATGATTTTCTTCTTTGGAAATGACAGAAGGTATTCAAAGTTATTTCTCTTTTAGTTTTTCATTTTGCAATCATATAATCATTGTAAAAAATATGTATGTATATTTGTGGATTTCTTCTCAATCTTTCATTTGAAATTCCATTTTCTAAAATATTTCGATTCATTTCAGGGAAATAATTAGAACTGTCTGCTTCATTTTAATATTTCAAGTGAATTTATTCTATTTCAGTTAACTTTGATGAGGTGGAGAGAATTGATTGTTACATTGAATAGTTGGATCATCAATCAACTCTACAATTGATTTCCCATTTGTCCTCTTTTACGCTTTTATTCACTAGTAGCCGAGAAGAACTTTTAACAACAAATTCAATCAAGTACACTCATCCATAATAAGAAGTTTGCTGTACAATAGAACTGCGAGTCATAGTACATTTCGATATTTCTTATCCTCTAGAGGTATTTTATCGATATTCAACTATCCATTTTTGAAATCCTCATCGTTGTGAAGGGATGGGCATTTTCGATTTGAGCAAAATAGAACGTAGTTTTCTACTTCATACTCTGATAATTACACGATTACACGATTTTTACATGATTTCGTTTTTATTTCGTAGCACCATCGATTGGAATTTTGGTAAATTCAAAAATGAAATTCAACGAGTTTCTGAAAATTGCGAGAAAAATCTAACTTCCTGGTAATTTTGAAGAAATTTGGATAAGTTCTGAGGATACCGAAATAATTCAGTGACTAGCTACAAATTTCGAAGGAATTCAATGGGTTTCTAGAATTGTCGAGAAAGTTATGAAGGTTCTAGAGATTTTAAAGAAATTCTATATATTTTAGATGTCTCTAAGAATGCAGGTAGGGTCTATAGAATCTTAGTGAATTTAAGAAATTTCTTTTTGTCATTCCGGCCGTGAGGCAGCGCTTCACGGACGCTCCGCTCCGCGTCCGTGAATCTCTGCCTACGGCCGTCATAACAAAAAATACTGTTCGTCATACGGCCAAAAAAAACTTTTCTAGCTCATATGATTGCAGCCCTCGCCTTCGGCTCGGGCTGCAAACTCATATTCGCCAGAAAAGTTTTTTTCGTCCTAGTGACGAAATATACTATTGAGTCTTCGAGTTTTGAAGTTTCTAGAAATTTTAAAAGTATCAAGTTGTTTTCAAAAATTGCCAGGGAATTGAAAGAATTCATAGGAAGTTTAATGAGTGCCAACAAATTTTAGGGAATCTATGACTTTCTGAGAATCTCAAGGCGATTGGAAGGGTCTCTAGAAATTTTTTAAAAATCCAAGAAATTCCAGAATTCCTAAAATTTCAAATGAATGTAGGGAAATAAAAAAAAATTTAAGAACGTCCTATTCATTTCAAGGAGATGCAAAAATTTCTTGGGAATTTCGAGGGAATTTTGAGAATTTCTGGTCATTTTCATTTAGATAAACAGAAAAAAATCCTAGGATTTCGATGGAATTCAGGCAACTCTCATAACATTCATATGTATTCAAGATTTGTGAAATTTGAAAACTCATTTCAATTATAAAACATGATAAAAAAAAATATACACGTAAAGAATTAGTAATTGAACATCTATTATTATCATAAACAATTTTATATACCGATATTCAGTGGTCGCGGTTCAAATTCCAGCTAGAGTGAATTTTTTAAACTCTGCAAAGGGCTCACCTGGGTCAATTTTTCCTTGAAGGGCTCAGCCTACTTCTATTCGGTTGTGAACGAGTGGGTACCTTATGTCACTTGCGTTCACAGGGGGAGGCGGGTTACATGCGGTGTAGTTCATAAAGTCGATCACAGCCAGACGATTAGGTAGGAACGTAGACAGCTGAATAAGCTCGGAAAGGATTTCTAACTTCATTAATAATAAAAATTATGTGTGGATTTTTTTCAACATCTATGGCAGCTGAGCTCTGCCTAACAAAATGAAAAAAAAAACATCCTTCCATTTATTGAACACTCTTTGTCACCCTCGAAATTTGTAGAATTCTCCCATCTTTTTCAGTATTTAGTGAGTAATTCAATGTTTAGTAGTTGAAAGAGTACAAAGCATCGAACTACTCAGTACTTACGCACTGATTAAATGTTGAGTAATTATTTACATACTGCTTAAACTCTATTCAAGTAATAAGCAGTTTGATACTTGTCGCTGACCATATGAAAAGGGCCCATGTTTTCGATCCTACTTTTCAAGATATTTACATTTTCGTCTCCACAACTCCCATTTAAATCAATGTCAAATCATTTCTTTCATCTTCTGTAGTGACATCATTTTTTACGCAATCAGAATAGTTTTGGGCTGGAAATGTGCAGAATGTTATCAATGATATTTGAATACTCATAGCTTCATATTGACAATGCGTCCTTCTCATATGGACGGCCACATTCAGTATTTCCCTAACTACTCAAAGTGCAAATCTCCCGAAATGTGCCCATCCCTGTCTGCTAGATTCATCCAATCTTACCCTGAATTAATTCTGGGTCTGTTTTGGATTGGATTCTTCAAGGTAACATTTCTATTCTTATCATCCTGCTTCTGATTTTATGTCTTTCATTATTTCAGCGGAAAATTCTACTCTTCTCCCTTTATGACATATGAGACTATTTAACATCACATAGTGTATCTGCTGTCTACTTGCATTTTATGCAAATTAGCCCTTTTTTCTTCCATAAATTATACCTCAATGATTTGTTAAATTCAGATTCATTCGCTTCATGAGTTTAATCTGAATTACTGCTCGAATTCAGCTGTATAAGCTGTAGTAATTCAGCCGTAACGGCTGTTATCATTCAGCTATAATGGCCGTAGCAGTTCAGCGTCAACGGCTGTCGAATTTCAGCTGTATTAGCTGTACTAGATCAGCCTTTGTGGCTGTAATAATTCGAAAGCAGTTCGTCACTTCACCTTTAATGATTATTCAAATTCAGTTGAATTCCAAATTTGAGTAATTCAGATAACTTCATAATGCCAAAATTGAAGAAAAAAACCGAGTGAATGATAAAGGATAAATATAAATTAATGAAAAAGACTAAAGAAATGGAAAAGCAAGCAGATACTGTAACCGAACAATCTGAATTGAATAAAGCGAAGATGAGAATGACAGCAAAAGCATTGAGATCTGATTTCAATTATCATTCAAGAGAACTTCACTGTAATCGTTTGAGAATTAGGGAAAAATGAAAAAATGATGAATATCGTCAAATTGAAAGAGAAAAGAAGCGTTCAATTATGAAAGATATCCGGAAGAATCCAGATTACACTCAATCGGAAAAGAATTCTAATCAAAAGAGAATGAAAATCTTACGTACAGAAAATGACAATTATTCCAGACGTGAAAGAATGATCAATAGAGAGAGAATTAAAAAAGCACGGATAAACGATGAATTTTATTCCAATGATAAGGAGAAGATGTATTTAAGAATCCAATCATTACGTCGAGATTCGAAATATGTTTCCAATGAAAGATTAAAGAATAAATCACGAATAGTTACTCATAGGAAAAATAAAAAAATTCTTGACGAAGAGAGAGTACGTGATAGAGAACGACTCAGAATAAGAAGGCATAAGGCGTCTTATCAGAAAGAAAAAGAACATGATAGGATATAAAAAAGAGAATTACGTGAGCATGATATTTTTAGGCACCGAGAATCATACATGAAAATGTTGAATGATCGTATGCGGCAGGATGATACATTTTATGAAGAATATTTATTGTTGACAAATTATATTACAAAAAGGAAAGAAAGTTCCGATGTAGTTTGTGTTTGTTGTGACAATTTATTCTTTTCAACGTCAACAATAAAATTCAATCTTAACAAAGTAAATTCTTTGTTAACAACAAAAAATATCGATGTGAATTCGTTCATAAATTTAATTGTCAATAATTCTTCTGATTCCATTTGTCGAGGTTATCACAAATATGTTTCAAAATGTCAAATTCCAAGAATGGCTGCATTTGATTTAAAGTTTCCTTCAATTCCTAATGAGTTACGTGAGTTATCTCCTATCGAAGAACGCATGGTAGCACCATATGTACCATTCATGCAAATAAGGCCATTGAAACCCCATTGTTTCATCAATCCTCAACTTTCTATTTATGGTAGCGTGGTAAATATTCACTCAGAAATAAATGAAATAATTGGCGTTTTACCACGAACATTTGATGACATGTCAACCATCCAAATCCAATTCAAACGACATATGGATCATAAATCCTGTTATCTCCATGAAACAATTAATCCAGCAAAAGTATGTAAAGCGTTGAAATATTTAATAGAGACACCATTGTATAAAGAGAATTAGATGGCGATTGATAAAAGTTTTTTCGATAAATACGAAAAAAATTATACCGAAATTAATTTTGTTATGAATGATGAGGATGACAAAGTTGAATCTGGAAATGATGGATCACAGCCAAATGAAGAAAAATCCGATGGGTTATCAAAGAATGAGAATGTTGAGGATGAGCAGACTTCTACAGATGACGATGACGATGATAATGATGTTATTTTCATGGATAAATCCTATAAAGATGAAGTTCTGATAATTAACGAAAATCAAGAACTTTTACGAGAAACAAATCATTGCACCATGCCAAGATAAGCGTCCCATTTGTTGGCATTTAAAAGAACACGTAAATGAGCTTTCTTTTCCTAAAATTTTCTGTGGAGAAGTTTTTGATCCGAATAAAAAATTGTCTTTTACGGAAAAAATCTAATTTCAAGTGAGAAATAAAGACCGGCGTTGTTGTGACACACCTTATTTATTATTCATGGCAAAACAAAAACAGGAAAGATTAGTGATGTCTAGTATTAATACATGTCTACGAAAAGTAAAAAAATTCAACAGTGTCACTACTGGACAATTGCGAGATAAAAATTATGTTGATAATATCATCAAACATGACGATGGTTATCATTTTTTAAAACAAGTTCGACCATCTCCTGCGTTTTGGGAACAGAAAAAAAAGATTTGTGTGCAATGATTCGTCAATTGGGAACACCAACATTGTTCTTAACACTTTCGGTATTAGAAATGAATAGCCCTGAATTGATTCAAATCCTTTACAAAACGAATATGAAAAAAAATATAACATTAAGAGAAGCATTGTCTCTTGATCAGAGTTTAAAAAATAAATTAATTCGAGATGATCCTGTTACCGTCGTGATTTACCTTGATAATCGATTCAAAACAATTCTCAAAATATTACAAAATAGGAATGGACTGTTATATACAAAATCTCTAAAATTTATAATCTCTTCTATTAAATTTTATTTAATGTTCGCTAGACGTATCGAGTTGCCGTGTCTCTCGGACGTCCGCGCGCTGACCTCGAGCGTCAGCAACTTTCGGCGCGCGTGACGACTCCGAGCGTCAGCGGAGACTCCAAGGGCACGGTGACTAATCTATGCTCACCATAACCTATTTAATTCACATTTACCTTACGAATAGTCTCGCGCGCATGAAATTAAACTGTCAGTATTTCCATACGTGAAGTATCACGCAGAATTTTATTTCTATCCCCGTTTTGCACGTGAGCGCAAAATTTGACGATGAAGCGCCCATCCCCAATGGGTGCATCGAAATGAAGAGCGCTCGAGACATTAGTCAGTCACGATTTTACCATCAAGGAAATAACATAAAATTTGGCTCCTGCACAATTATTCCTCCGCACCCAACAACGCCGTGTACGTTTTCCTTAGTCTTGGGCTTTAACCGTGCGGTAAACCGACTTGAGTGCGCGTCCGGAATAACTGCAGTAATAATTTTGATCCGCGACAATTACGCTCAACTTCGTAGTCGCGCAAGTTAGAGCATATCATACACGCGTGTGTCACTGGTTGGACTCATTTGCAAATTCTACCATTAGTTATTAGATTAAAATCAAGTTAATTGAAATCGAAGCTAGCCTTTTATAATACGTGAACCATTTCTTAGTGGAATTTAGTGAATTTTATCAACATATTCGACTTAATATCTCCGAAATAGTGAAATTAATCCAAATTGAGTGACCATCCAACTAATTAGGATTCGCCGCCTCCCGTCTATCCGAAGATCATCGAAGGACATTTTCGCCGACTATACCAATTTTGTAAAGTCTAAGATAAGGGTGAGCCTAATTATTTCCACATTAGATTTTCCGGGACAAATCTTCGGCCTCTCTCAATTTCATCGTTCGAATCGAGTCAATCAATTTTATATGCGCTAATCGTCCAGTATCGAATTCCAGAATATTGCGATTTGTGTCAATTAGTTGAATAAATTACTAGTTTAATTTGTTTTGATTTAAAGTATAATGTTCCGAGATCATATATTCCTCAATTTAACAAAAGTGTTTTATTCATGGGGCCATTAAAGTTTTAACGGGAATTCACTTCAGTTTATAAATTATTTCATTTGCCCCTCAATAATCTCCTTCGTACCTCAAACTATTTACATATCCAACGACACGATTCAGTGAGAAGTGCGTAGCACTGCAGGTTAGGGTCCATAGGGATTATACTCTCAAGCAAAGACCATGTAAGTCTTGTGAGAATAGTCCAAAATTTTATTTGTTGTGAAAATTATCGGACCTCCGTCCGATTTATAACAGGACCATTAAAAGACCATCACGTTGTGGACTATTTTATGCGGAAAGAATTTCAAGGTCGCGGAAGTGTGCATGCTCATGTGTTGTTGTTGTGTCGAAATGAACAAATTACATCTTTCATTGATTCTCATATTTCATGCAAAAATGACGAAAAGAATTATTTTGTCAACTATCAAAGACATAAGCATACAATAACGTGTCATAAAGGGAGAAAAAATAAAAAAATATGTAGGTTCCATTATCCTCAATTTATTATGCCATCTACTCGAATGTTAAAGCCATTGATTGCAACGGCAAAGAACGATGTGCACAAAGAAAATGCAAAAAAAAATAAAGGAATTCATGACTGATTGTTTTAAAAATAATCCGAATATCGACTTTGAAAATATCTTGAAGCAACTCAATTTAACTAAAGAATAATACATGAATGCTATTCGAAGTACACCACAAAAACCTAGAATTTTTTTTTCAGAGCCGGAGTTGTGATGTCGCGATTAATAATTACAAGAAAAGTATATTGACGCTTTTAGAAGCTAATATGGGTATTCAATTCATTCTAGACCCTTATGCTTGTGTTCAACATATTATCAATTATATTTCAAAAGTTGATGTTGGTTTATCGAAATTATTACGAGAAGCGGCAAAAGACATTGCAAATGATAATAAATCCCTTCGCGAAAAATTTCGAACCTATGCAAATATTTTTCTTAACAGCAATGTCATGTCTGCTCAAGAAGCAGTTTATCATGTATTGAGTCTGCCTCTATGTGTTTCGAGTCGCAAAGTTGAATTCATCAATACATCACCAAGAGATGAAAGAGTTAGAATGTTAAAACGTTTGGACCAACTGAAATCTATTGACGAAAATTCTACAGATATTTTCGCAACAAATGTTCTAGAAAAATATGAACAAAGAGATGCTACATTAAATAGAATCTGTTTAGCAGATTATGTAGCTTTATATTCTGACAAACGAAACAATTCTATTCGTGAGGATAGTAGGCCTAGTGATCAATCGAATGAAGATAGTAATGGAAGTGAAAATGATAATGTTCAAGGAAATAATAATGATGATCCATCGATCCAGATCATAAAGAAGAGGAAAAAATCGAAAATTATTCGATGTGTGAAATACAAATTATCGCAAGATGAATTGAACTATTATAGAGAACAGCTATTATTATTTTATCCCTGGAGGAATGAAGATAACGAAATTGAAAATGTTGATTATAAGAAACTTTATGAACAGAATCGATCGATCATTGAGGGGAATAGACGGAAATATGCTATTCTAGGTGATAAAATAATTGATGATGCATTGAATGATGTCAGTAACGATAATGCAAATGAAGAGGATGATCAATCTTGTGACCAGAATAGGTTTAAATTACCACCTGAACAAGAAATTGATATATTCCAACAATCAGGCACGGAACGTACATCAAAAACATATAAAACTCGTATTTCGAAGCCACAGTCTATGCCAAAAGAACAGATTTTTGATATAATGGCAACACTAAACAATAAACAGCGACAAATGTTATGCATTTTCTACATTGTTTTAAATGTAATAAATTGCCAATACGAATATTCTTAAGCGGCTCAGCGGGTGTGGGAATAACCCGAGTTATACATACGATTTATCAGATTCTGACCTTATATTTCGAAGAAATGGTTAGTGAAAAAAACGATTTACAAAAAATATTATTGTGTGCACCATGCGGCAAAGCTGCACATTTGATTGTGGGGGTTACATTGCATACAGCCTTTGCAATCCCATTCACAGAATGTAGGGG
Organism: Diachasma alloeum; assembly: GCF_001412515.2. Lineage (NCBI taxonomy): Eukaryota > Metazoa > Arthropoda > Insecta > Hymenoptera > Braconidae > Diachasma > Diachasma alloeum. Next base: position 64,183 of record NW_021681023.1, read on the forward strand.
TCAAATACCACAATTATCCCCAGATAAAGTCAATTCCATTCGTTCGAGTTTGATTGATTTGAAATTATTGATAATAGATGAAGTTTCTATGATTGGCTCTAATATGTTAGCACGAATAGATTGTCGATTGCAACAGTTGCCACCTGTATTAATTGGTTTATCTAATGATAAACCAATTTATTCTTCATCAAATGCCAGTTCATTGAGTGTATTATCTGATACAGTACTTGGGGAACAATTTCAATATTTTGAATTGACTGAAATTATGAGACAGAAAGAGGAGCAGGATTTTATTATAGCATTGAATAATTTGGCAGTAGGGAAAATAACCGATTCGGATATTAATCTAATAAGGAGTCGACAAGTTGAAGAAGAAAATGTACCAAGAGATAGCATTCGTTTATATTATCAGAATACACTGCTTGACTTATCAAGCAGTGTATTCTGATAATGATCTTCATACTTATATAATGAGAAAAAAATGAAGAATTCTGTTGGTAACATTTACACCGCCAAAGCAGATCATAACTTCACAGGAAACATTTCAACATCAACAAAGCATAAAGTGCTTCAATCACTTGGAGAATCAACTGCTAATAAAGAGTGTAAGATTTTACGTTTCAAAATCTTGTTGAAGCTGAATATTATTTATATGGTTATCACCAATGTTGATGTCATTGATGGCCTTGTAAATGGAGCTTGTGGCATGTTGAAACATATAGAATTTGACAAAGATACGATGAAACCATCTGTAAGGATATTTTCCCGGGTTGTTCACCCAGGAAAAATCCAAACTCCTTTTTATGCCGTCTCTATCGCTCAATAGTCGGGCGCCAGCCGAACCTTCACGGGAGGTTCGACGAAAACCGGCCTCTGAGGCAAACTCGTCCACTCAGAGGACTTCTGTGGCCGGGCAAAGGGTTGCCCAGCTAGCGTCAGTGTGACATGGTAAAGTGAGCGAGGTCCACCAGGAGTATCTTATGCCAAACGTCACCAGCCACTACTTCAGGCGGGAAATTAAGCCTCACGGCCTAATCATCCATGTAAAGTGAATTTACTCTCGTCCTGGAGGGTTTTTCAATCTCTCAGTAGGCTTTCGCTTCCCGAGTATTTCGACTCGGGAGTGTTTTCAGAATTAAATGCGAATCAGCCGGGACTCCTCAGAGCCTGGGACGCCGAGAAGCTGATCCGACCAAAGTGGAACACTGTTACCCACTTCACGACCATCCATACTCTCGGCCACCAGTTACCGCTTCGGTCATCGCACGTCACCGTCTCTGGGTACTCGAATGTCGGCACATGGTCGGGTCGACAGGAGGACGATCTCTACTCCAGACCCACGGGCCCATGCGCACGACATTTGTTTTGCCGAGACGGATAACGCCGGAAACAACAAAGTTGTCACTAAGAGTTCCGAAAAAACTCTTTTTTCCGTTTGTGGGGGATGCAGGAGCATCCCCCTACGTGCGCTACCATCAGTGATGCACCTGGCTGCGCTGAGCTATTCGCCCACCATTCCCGTGGCCATCTTTCAAGCCAACACCACAGTATATCCCGGAGAAATCCTTTCGACTTCCCCG
>NW_021681023.1:68657-68902 GCF_001412515.2 Diachasma alloeum
CGCTATGAAAAACCTAATGTGCGCTTTCAAAAATTCACTTCAATAATTCGCCCGCTAATTGAAAAATCGTCTCTCCCCTCCTAATTAACAATAAGGAATGAAACCAATGCTGTCCGATGGAGAATTAAATTCCCCATCCTTCAATCTCCGCTACATTCCTTAATGTTAATTAGGAGCAGAGATACGATTTTTTAATTAGCGGGCGAGTTGTCGGGAGTCACTGCGGCGAGAAACCATTGAGTTTT
>NW_021681023.1:68955-69150 GCF_001412515.2 Diachasma alloeum
CTCTCCCCTCCTAATTAACATTAAGGAATGAAACCAATGCTGTTCGATGGAGAATTAAATTTCCCATCCTTCAACCCCCCTTTCATTCCTTAACTTCTTCCCCATTCTTGAACCGCCGTTTCATTCCTTAATCTCTGTAATAAAAAAATAAAAACTGCGATGAAATTCGCGGCGCTATGAAAAACTCAATGGTTT
>NW_021681023.1:71935-72178 GCF_001412515.2 Diachasma alloeum
GGATGGGGAATTTAATTCTCCATCGAACAGCATTGGTTTCATTCCTTAATATTAATTAGGAGGAAAGAGACGATCTTTTAATTAGCGGGCGAATTATTGGGGAGTCACTCCGCGCCGAGAAAACATTGGGTTTCTTATAGCGCCTTGATTTCCGTCGCAATATTAATTTTTTTATTGCAGAGATTAAGGGATGAAACGGGGGTTGATGGATAGGGAATTTAATTCTCCATTCAACAGTCTTTG
>NW_021681023.1:72348-72586 GCF_001412515.2 Diachasma alloeum
CCCCCTCCGAACCTGTCACTGTCACAGCGGGACTGCTACTCCCGATTTACGCACGCACCCGACACACATTTACCGACAATTCGACCGGGACGCCGCCTTTCCCGTGGGGTACCAACTAAAATTTTAGGACTCAGTCAAACCCCCCGATCCGGGCCACTACTCAGGTCTATCCTCTTTGGGAAAAACGAACGGTTGATCGTCCTTCCATTGCGTGTGGAGGGGGAATTACGTTCCCCCA
>NW_021681024.1:0-11172 GCF_001412515.2 Diachasma alloeum
ACAAGATATGACTGTTTTTTTGGGCTCAAATGAAAGAGCGGGTCGAGAAGTGGCGTGCTAGGGCCTCCAAAGATGTTTTTGAACCAGTGGAGACTCCTAGACCCTAATCTTGACATTTGTTGTTTTTCGCCCTTGAGTCTTTCAAGCGGAGAGTTATTTTCTATTTTTAGAGACATGCGTTATGAAATAATTTTAGTCATGATTTTTTGCAGTTGGAACAATTTTTTTTGAGAAGATAAGTGCGTAGGGGTGATTATTGCTGTATTTAATTATTGAATTTAAGTAAATGTTCGGGATTTGCTGATTAATTAATTAATTTATTAATTTTTCTTGATTGTTGGGGGGATCTTGGGAGAGTGGGAGATTATCATTTTCCTAACCTCCAGTTTGTGCACGTGAAACATGTGGTGGAACAGTGGTGGCTGAGGACAATAAACTGTGTCAATTGCTGGGATTTTATTCAGTGACAGAGTCCAGACGATATGGTGATGAGAGGAGGATGGATTCTGCTTAATAATGGATGCATTATAAAAAGATTTAACTATGGAATCAATAGTTGTACTAGGTGGTACGCGTCACTGCCAAAACTCACACCTGAGGAGGTAAACAATGGGTCAGAAATAGATTGACAATCGTTCTGGGACAATTAATCGATCGATGGAAAGTTTGAGACGTGTGACCATTCGATTTTGATTGATTGGGTATGACGATTGATTATTGACGGTTGGGGTTTTGGGCTGTTGAAACTTGAATTATTTTGGTTTTTTCAAGGTGACGAGAATCCTGAGGACGAATGAATTTACGCAGGAGTTGGTGGGATCTAATTCGATTAAGTATTATGATTCTAATCAATTGGCATCGAATAATCCTCTGGAGGATGCGAGGGCAGAGGGTCGATGTCGTCTGACGAATGGTGAGGATTAGGTTTAAAAGGTTCTTACGAGCTTCTTGCTATCTCCCTAGGCTCCAGGGATATTTAGCCAAAAGTATTGCCATTCAACTGCTGAACGAAGCAATGCTCTAGTATTATTGAAGGTTTCTAATTGGGAAATCCCTCAATGTAAAAAATCTTCACCGTAATTGTTGCAGGATTACTATTCGGAATTTTTGACGGACACGGGGGCAACTCCTGCGCCCAAGTCGTATCGAAAAGATTACTTCACTATATTGCCGTTTGTTTACTACCCCGAGAGGTCCTCAATGAGACTCTCAAACAGTCCAAAACCCCCGAGCAGCTACGAGAGCACTTGCTGGAGTGCTTTTACGACAAAACCGACTTCGTACCTGAGATTAGTAAACTCTACGGGGAGAGTTTCCTCTCCTTCCTCAGGGAGGTATCCCAGAAGTATGGCGACTCGGGAGGAGCGGAGTTTCAGATGGAGAGTGCATTAGAGACGGCTTTTCTCAGTTTAGATAGCGATATTTCTAATGAGGCTCTGAGGAAAGTCAAGAGGCAAATCGATGCGAGGACTCTCTCGGTTGCTATGTCAGGAGCTGTGGCAGTTGTTGCTCATATTGATGGCCCTCACCTTCATGTGGCTGGGGTCGGAGATTGTCAAGCAGTTCTGGGAGTCTATTCAGGTATAACGGTTATTTTGAAGTGATTTATTCTTTATTTTTTCATTCAGTGCTGAATTTGATCTTGTAATCCATAAAATAAAACGGCATGTTGTACGGATTTGCAGAGGAGGAAGGCTGGTCTGCGAAACTGCTGACCGTAGAACACAACACAGATAACCGCGAAGAAGTCGAGAGAATCCTCTCCGAGCACCCAGAGAGCGAGAGTCGAACAGTGATAAAAATGGAGCGTCTCCTAGGTCAATTAGCCCCCCTCCGCGCCCTCGGTGATTTTCGATACAAGTGGAGCAAGGAACTAATGAAGAAAATAGTAGTGCCATATTACGGGGAGGGAGCAGTCCCCCCGAATTACCACACACCCCCTTACCTAACAGCAAAGCCCCAGGTGACGTATCACAGACTGACACCAAAGGACAAATTCCTGATAATAGCGACTGATGGTCTGTGGGATCTACTCTCACCTCTCGAGGCAGTTCAACTTGTGGGTGAACACATGAGTGGAAAAGTTACTCTTAATTCATTGCAACTAACATCCGATATGAAACTGTCTGAGATCAACGAGATGCTGTTGAAGAGGAAAGAGGGGCTCAAGAAAAAACCTCTGGATGAAAATGCTGCCACGCACCTTCTCAGAAATGCCCTCGGGGGCACAGAGTATGGGATGGATCACGCCAAGGTCTCCCAATTTTTAACTTTACCCAGTGAAGTCGTTCGTATTTTTAGGGACGATATTTCCATTACTGTTGGATATACTGATACAGAATTTTTGAGGAATTGTTCGTTGTAGAAAAAATGGGGGGATATTTCAATTGCAAAGTGATGAAATGACACGAGTTCAATAACTTTTTTTTCATATATTTTAGATTTCCAGATATTTTAACGAAACTGAATTTGAAAAATATTTACCAAAAACCTTAGTTCATGTGAAATTGACTTCTTTTGTTTCATCACTTGACTCCAATATTTTTCAGCTCACTCATCGCAAATTACCAGAAATGAGAATGTCTGATCGGTTGATTAACAAAAGTCTTTCAAACATGTTTGATTTCTGTACATATTTATTACTGTAAGCTTCATTGAACATGTGATGTATTGACATGCCACTTTTATTCGGGATATCATAAAAATTTACATTGGAGAATAGTGGTGAATTTATTCTAGTGTGTCACAGATAAATATACATATATAATGCAATTTTATTTTTCGTTTAATTAATTATAAAGTAGAATTGTTATACATGTATAATAGATTTGTTTTTCCACTCGTGGAACTTGTTTTGCTCTCGGGGCAAAATAAATATGCACGAAATTGAAATCAGCTTTTCTAGATTCAAGATTATCACATTTACAAGTAGTATTATGACCTGTTAGTTTCATCTTCTGTGTTAGGACTGCCTAAAATTTTCATTCAACTTGATTAAATCATTAGGTGAACAGGAGGGCGAAAAAAGGGCAAAAACAATTGAGGCATTTATTGATTCAAGGGTTTTCTTCAAGTTTTCATTTGAGATAAAAAATAAAAATCTTGGTAAGGCGAGATAACTGGGTGGCATATAAAAAATATATCGCCGAGGCTTTCAACCTTCCTGGCCAAAATCCTCCCTGAATTTTTCTAATTGCGTTATGTCTTCCTGGTTGACAGTTGGACGGGTTGTTGCGAGAGCTTTCAACAAGTGTTTCTACAACATAAAATAAACAAAATTCATCTTCAACATCATTTCAATAAAATAAATTAACTGAGTGATAAAAACTTTCATTTCAATTTCACGAAAAAAAATGTCGAAACAGATCAATCAAATTCTCTCTGATAATTACCATCGTAACTGGCGCTTCAAAAAGTTCATCGCTCTTGACATCAGTCCAGCTCATCTCAATGGCCCCTGGATCCCCAGGGGAGCATGGTGTCAACAGATTATCCACAATAACCGAAGGATCTTTAGGCGATGGTCCACTGACTCTTTTGAAATGAGTGGCACTCTGCACAAGCCTGATGGGCTCCATTAGAGCCTCACGAACGATAACTCGAATGTCGTCCCCAGAGTATCCATCAGAATCAGCAGCCAACTGCTTGAAGTCCTCCTCCGTCAAGGTGTGGGCATTCTGCCTCAGATGAAGTTTAAACATGGCAGCTCGTGCAATCTCATCGGGCAGAGGAATGTGAATACGTTTCTCGAATCGTCTTCTGATGGCAGCATCGAGAACCCAGGGGGTGTTGGTGGCCCCCAGGACCAGAATTCCATCATTATCACTCCCAACCCCTTGCATCTGCACTAGAAACTGGGTCTTGATCCGTCTTTCAGAGTCTGACTCGTTGTCACTTCTGGATGAGCACAAGGAGTCAATCTCATCGATGAAGATGATGCTGGGTTTCCTCTGTCTCGCAAGATCAAACAGATTCTTGATGAGTTTAGCAGATTCTCCCTGCCATTTGCTGACTAAATCCGAGGAAGAGACCGATAAGAAAGTGGAATTACCAGCTTCTGTGGCAACAGCCTTAGCAAGGTATGATTTGCCAGTCCCAGGAAGACCGAAGAGCAAAATTCCCCTCCATGGCATCCTCTTGCCTTTGAATAAATGGGGAAACTGAATGGGGAGGATGACAGCCTCCTTCAGGGCGTCTTTCGCTGACTCCAAACCTGCAACATCACTCCACTTGACATTGGGCTTCTCCACTACTATTGCTCCCTCCAACATGTGCTGGAGCTTCTTCTTCTCTGGATCGATCTCGGAGTCACTGTCACCGCTGTCGCTCTTCTTGTCGTCTTTGGCGCCTTCTTCACCCGTTGCCACGGGCTTCTTCTTTCCTTTCTTCAGGTAGGCTTTCAACTTTTCTGCCCTGTCGAGGTATTGCTGACATTTCTGTCGTATACTGTCTTTCGCACGCTCCCCCTGGGCTTCGTCTAAAGATGGGATTTTTATTAGTCGTTGGGATTTCAAACATTGAATTCTATAAACATTTTTTAAATTAAATTGTATTTTGAAGTTTCGAAAAATGAAGGGAAAACTGGAATTCAATGTTTGAATGAATTTCAACTGTCATTCATCGGGATAGTAATAATCAATTGATAAATTTATTCTCGAGTCATGAATATTTCGGGAATAAATTTATCACATTAAAAAAAAAGGCAAACGTATCCATTCTACCCGGTCCACCCCTATAAATCTCCGTTGAAATAAAATTTGACATTTGTCATATGAAAAAGACTGGCCCACTTGAATATCTTCAAGTCTTTTGAATAAATGTAAAAGCAATTAATGATGACTAACACTTGATGGAATGAAGGAAGTACTCGACTGCGTGCTCGTAGTACTTCAATGCCTCTTCATAATTTTTCTTCTTGTCCTCTTCTGTGGCTTTGGTGACCAAATCAATGGCTTTCTGCATTACAGAACAGAACAAAACAGAACACGAACATCAGTGATAGGAGACACAACTGAGAATTCTCCTGACACTTTAAATAGAACAGATAAATACCTGCAGTATCGTACCACCGGCCATGTTTTAATGTTGTTTTATAAAAAACTATGATCACACTTGATTATTAAACTCAGAAACACATGAAGGAAATTGATGTGGGGGTCTAGGCGCCTCTGCAAAAGCCAGCTTGCTGAGGGGGTTAATTGTGATCACCGACTGTTGAATGAAGTATTTTTCGAATGATTTGACACACGGGCACGCAGTAATTGTTATGTACGAGCGGGGCGAGCTATTGGGGTTAGAACATTATTGGTGCTTTTCTGTCAAACGAATAATCTTGGGAAAACGACAAAATGGTAGACTTCAATAATTATGAGTGGATCCACCTTGGGCCGCATTTTCAAAGGACTTCAAGACTACTTTGAGAATAATCCGCAAGAGGGCCATGAAGCGGGATAATTTCCCGTCAAGTATTCCCTCTCTCAGTTTCGTTCAATCTCGATCCATTTTCGGAGCGCGTATTCGGTTGAAATTTCTATTCCTTTGTGTCACCAATTCTAAGAAAGCACGTAACGCTTTTAGTCGTGATTATTTGCGGCATGGTATAGCTGTCAAAATGTAATTTATATAATACATAACATACGCTAGATAAGATATCCCGCGAAAAAACTAGTTTCTCGATAGTTGTTCCTCAGTTCCTTTGGAAAACATTTTTAAGGCAATTTTCATTGTCTGAATGACCTCTTAAGACTTCAAAGATCCTCATCTAGTCTTTTGATATTTCTTCCTCAGGTCCAGAGAACGCATTCCGCATGGAGGGAATTAGTCGTAGAAGTGTCTGACATCATATGCCTGGCTAGGGATCGAAAATTTGCAGTGAATGGTAAGTGGCATATCTACTACAAACAACAGACGCATGGAATAAGAACGACCTCCAGAATCCATCATTGTTGCTTTTATTCTTTTGCATCTCTTTTACTCCTGTCATTTTTTAATCTTTCACTTACGTTATTAGCCGAGGACAAGTAGAATTGTGCATAACAGTAGACAGTGAACAAAGAGTTTTCATGTTTATTCTTTCACTGGATAAGTGTAGAACTTTAATCATTGTGAAGGAAGACAAGAACTCAATTCTTCAATTTGACACGTACGGTTGTATAACATTGAAATATCTAATATCATTATATATTTACTGTTTTATTATTCCGTGTTTGGAATGAAATGACCCTCGATTTTGTTGTTTTCAATTCATGGCTTATTTGTACTTGTCTTAAGTAATTCCAACGAATCCGCGTTGAATTCATTGATCAACTCAAAGTAAATGGACGATGACAGTTATAGTAATTTTTCAAAATACGTAGGCGGCTCTCGTAGGTAACTCTTTCATTCATGAATTAATTGTAATCGTATAATGCTTCTTTAATAGCAAATATATTATCACATTGAGATTGTATTAATCCTTAAAACTTCGCTATGAGATTCCTCAACGAAAATTGGCCTCGTTTTAATTTTCCATCATTTAATCTACCAAATTGAACAAGAGGAGTGGATTATCGAGAGGAATCGTTGTCATTATCAATATCGAGTGTCTCGCGATAATTCAAATACTACTCGGAGAAATTGGCACCATTTGGCATTCGCTAAATAATCTGTTTTCGTTCAATCGCGTCGACACTCAAGACATTTCTTATTATCATTTTTATATCTAAGAAACAATGAATATAGAATATATATTTATATATCATATCGTGTATAGTTAAAGTATACGTTAGGACACTTATGAACTACGGCAAATATTCAACAGTTAGAAGACTTTTTTCTTTAACAATTACTGGTGCTCGGACGTTCACAGAATTTATTTTTCTCCTCGTAAAAACTTGGTCTTAAATGACCCCCAATTATGTTTTACCTAGAAGTTATTGACACAAATAGGAAGAAAACAATATTCCGAACATTGAGCCAAGTCATTAAAATTGAAAGCCAAAGAAAATAACTTGCGACTCGTGCCCCTCCAATTAGTTTATTCCAATTATTTTTGTTCATCTTGTTGTTTGCATAAACCGGAAAATAGCGAGTAATTTGTCATTCTTTTTTTTTTTCAATAGTGCACCTAATATTCTGTTCAGAAGCGTTTTGTAGTGTAAAATCATTGTATAAAATTGTCATTTGTTTACTTAAATCGATTCGTAACTATTTAACTTTTCACTTCTTCCATCACAATAAAACATCACGTATAAATATAAAACATTAGTTTAAATATAATTGTTTATCAAAAAGCATAAGGTATTGTGTATACTATACGGTATACTTCAGATCAATAGGCGTTCAGCAAGAATATGTTTTTCCGAGTGCCTTTTGTTTTGGTTATACTACCTTTTCCATGAAAAGTATATCATATTAATAGCAAGTTCATAGATTTGGATTAGAGTTTACCATACGTTGAAAATTGACACACATTAACCTATATTTAATTTACTCCTTTGTCAAAGTAAATGAGAAAATTATTTCTGTGCGAAATGTGCATTGACCAATGTTGAGATACGGAACTATCTTAATACAGAAATATCGAGGAAACGCCTCGCCGAGTCGCGACAGCAACTCTTTCAATGCGCAATATTAAATTATGCATCAACAGCAATTATCGATCTAGGAGTAATGACTGATGTTGCAAAGTTAGAGACCCTCAAGAATTTGACGAAATAACCGTGCCTTTTCATTTCAACACTGCCGCAATCACCCGGAATCTAATTGAAATATTCCATCTTCATTCTTAATCAGTCTTAATTGCCAATCACAAAGTACAACCTGTTGCCTCTCAAAATTCAAGACAATCTTCAGTATTAATTCGTTTATAAAGTATATCTACAAACTATCATCTACAATAGACGAATATATTCCCACAAGGAAGACGCGAAAATAGGTAACAGAATAACAATCCAAATACTTATGAAAATTAANTCAATTGATATTTTTTTTGACATTTGTGGGGTGACAAAAGTCTGTGGGGGTCCTCTGAAGGTACCCTCGCAATTTCAGAGTTTTGTCACCTCTAGAACCCCAAAATCCCAAAATCCACATATTATTATTAACTACAATAAACAAATGGTTAATTGTTAATTGTCTTGCACTCAATACGCTAATAGATATTAGTTTTGTCAAGTTTTGTCGGCCTTTAATAATCTGCTAAATCATCTTCCAAGGGTGGAAACTCGGTCGAGCGTGAGAACCACTGCTTTCCTATTTTCGGCAAACGAATTTTCGGCTAGCTTCCACTCCATGAAAATTAATGGCTCTCTCAGTCTTTCGTAAATTAAAAGAGAATCAGTCTAATTAATTCTCAGCACCATATTTGAAATCCTCTTAATATTCACCTTTTCATTGTTAATTCTTGAAAATTCATTTTCGTGTCCTCTATTCTTCAATCGACACTCGTTACCTAGCGCAGTAGTGACGAAATGACCAGGGTAAATCTCAACAAAAATTATAGAAGAGATTTTTATCTGAAGATTGGAAATAAACATTAGATAATGTTGACGGTAGTTGACCTAGTTATATTGACAAATTGAGGACGTTGAAATTCGAGCTGTTCGTTTCCACATAATAACACTATAATTTATCGAGCAATTAATAACGCTAATTCACCCTATCTTGACTGGAAGGACTCGGTGAGTTAGAGCTCTGAACATTCGTGGTTGTCGATTGATCTGTTATTGAGGAGGCTGATGGAATCGGTGCAATCAGCATACCACGTGGACTGAAGGTGTCGCAGTACAGATTTTCTTTCTTATGCACTCTACGTACGTGACTGCGTAAATTATCACGGCGTGCACTTCTGTATGCGCAGTGAGGGCATAGGTGGGGTTTTTCGCCAGTGTGCATTCGACGATGCTGGATTAACTGGAAATTCAGATAAACATTATCAACTAGCTGTTAATAATCACCAACGAAAAAACTTTGCCATCGTACTTTTTTTAGTTGTACGGTACGGAATACACAAATGTCGCAGCAAAAATATCTATCATCTCGATGCCTCCTCATGTGTCGGCTCAAATCTACTTCGGAAGACCTGTCGGCTCCACAGACAGCACAACTCACTCTCGTTTCCGGGGCAGCGCCTTTCGCATGGGCCCTGAGATGTCTTTGGAATGCCTTCTCAATTGTACAGGCATATGTGCACATGGTGCATCTGTATTCTTCCCGTTCATATCTAATTCCAATCGAGGGAATCAATCATCAATTTAATCACATAAAACACAATCTAATTACTGACATGCGGTGAATATGATTCTTCGAGTACCTATACCTGACGCGTTGCAGTGCCAATGACCTCTTTTTTCCTGATGTAGTCCCCTGAGCCATGTGACTAGCGACATGCGTCTCCATTTCGCATCTGCTGTTACTCGTAAAAGTGCATCCTGCTGAAGGACAGCCGCGGGGATCACCATCATTCGTTTCGGGAGAAGCTGGATGACTGTTGAGAATGTGTTTCCTCAGGGCGGGTCTTGTTGAGCTTATCACATCGCAGGAGCCACAGGGATAGCCTCTGTAGGCGCCAGTCACAGGACTCTCTCCTCTCGATCTGAAATCCATTCGGTTGCATAATTATAATATATAATACTCCTTCCTTATTTTCTCACTTCAGTAACGTTCGTTACTGTTTTTTAAATTGCCTTCTTTGAAAAGGACATTTATGCCTGAGTGCTGATAAATATGATAATTATTATATTCTTGGTATCCTTGTATTTTCATACCTTTCGGTGTAGGACGAACTGTCGCTATCAGAGTCACTGTCGGACGGCATTCCTGGTACCTCTGTTGCTTCCAAGGCAGCAGTAGCTGCGGATAGTCTCCCCAGCATAGCTGTATAGGCACTCAATACCCAGCCATTGAGAACCGGCGTTATTGGTTCGTCTTTATCCATGCCAAAATATGCCAAGGGATCCAGTGCTTTCCCCGGTGAATTATTATTCCGGGAGTGCTGTGAGCTATTTGTACTAGTGTCGCTTTCCTCACCAGCATCTTCGTTGTTATTATCGTTAGACTCTGTCGGTAGGGAGCTCTGGAGAGAATATTTAAATCAGTCGCTGTTGGCTCGATTAATCAACAAAGATTGCGTACCTTGTAATTATTTTCCTCGTCCTCTTCATTTCTTTCGATGTTACTTTCGTTGTCTTCCGATTTCTTGACGGTATCAAGTGGAGTGCTTGCTTCACTTCTCGCTTCATCGCTGTTGACACTGTGCGAAGAATTGGCGGTTAATTCGATAGCCTTGTAGGCACCAGGATCAAGGGGATGATGCAGCGAACTCAATGCAAATCCTGCACGCGGAAGTATCGGCGGGGCACCTGGCGGTACAAGTGCCGCCGCTCGGCGAATCAGCCGCGGATCGCCCCATAATCCACTTGCCGCATGAAGACTCCAGATACCATATTCCATCTGATTGACAAACACAATTAGTCAATATTACTGTCAAGGAAATGCCGACCGGAAGAGTTGTATCGTCCTTCCCATCTCATAGAAATACTCGATATTGACAATGGCAATGATGATTCATTGATTTAGATCTTGAAGATGGCGTGAAACTCTGATGTGTGTAATAGAGGGGGTGAGAAGTCGATGGGATTACCCTGTATGCGTGATCACGGTAGCTGATCATTTTCAATGACTCTCGTTGCGTTATCAATACCATCATTCAATCGAGTCCCCGTAATGTCTGTCATGTCTATGAAAACACCGTTATGCATACCAATGAGGTCGAATAGAACGACAAATACAACAACAATGAAAAACACGCCGAATAATGTAATAAATAGGAGGTCACGAGTGTCCCGTGGATTTGTACTCTGGTTTGTTCGTATCTCGCGTACGTTCATACTTTGGCATAACTCGTCCAGGCTCTACATATCCCTTTTCTATCTTTATCTCTTGCCTCCCCCTTTTGGTTGGTGCTGTAGAGCCCGTGTCCCAGCCACCCGTGGTTGACCCCTTCCCGTTGCCCTCTCGCGAATCGATTTGTTATTGTTTTTGTGTCTGCGGTCGCCTAGGGTGGCCAAGGGAGGGTGCAAGAGGAAAAGAGGGAGTTGGCGCCTCCGGGAGCTCTCATGGAATTGAATCAAGAGGGTGAGGAGGGTGTTTGCCGGCCGTGGAGCGGGGGGGGGGGGGTTGAGGGGAAGGGGG
>NW_021681024.1:11759-25052 GCF_001412515.2 Diachasma alloeum
GGGGGGGGGGGGGGGGGGGGTTGATGCAAAGGGGGCGACGGGGGTTTGGACGGAGGGAACAGTCAAGGCGCCACTGGAGGACCTGCCTCGGGGGATTGAGGTGGTGCGGCGGGAGAGGGAGGTGCTGGGAATGGGGGGTGGGGAGGTAAGGATTCAGTCGGCTTGACAGGTGACAACCGATTGGACCACTGACGTCACGGATCACTTGGCCGCGTGTCCTCACATGCACTCAGGACTCGTATGCACTTCACTCATTGATCAATTTCATTCATAATCAGGGTAACACTTGGCTGAAGCGATTGGAAAAAAAATGGGGGAAAAATTTGCAACACTGAAAATACAGACTACTGGATATTTACGTGGTTACCCCGGGCCGATAGCCTCACGACGCCTCTATCTGGTTACCATTACACTCGGGGATGTATGAAATGCGCCAACATACAACCGTCCCCCCACAATAGCCCTATTTATGATTGGGCAAAATTGCTTTCCATGCGCAGAATAAAATTGCGTGGCGGAAAAATCCTTTTCCATTATATTTTTCATATTTTCTCGGTGATTCTGGGGATTCGATAGTCATGGATCATTGAGATTTATCTGGCTACTCTGATGTATTTCGGGGAATGGGATTGATGAGGGGATGCTGGGTTTTTACATTTCTCTTATTTATTGAAAAAAGATGGGAAATTTGAGAAAAATTAAATATGGCGAAATGACGAGCATGCGCTTTTAAGGAATGAGTACATGAAGGGGTGATGGGGTGATAGGTTCACGAGAAAGGAAGGGGACGCTGCGGGACTGCACCGGAGCCTGTGCATCTTTCTATATGTGGGTTTTGTAGGTGTGCACGTTACAGGGATAATAAAAATGGCGATTTTTTTCCATCTATTACGCAAAATCACTAGGTAATGAGTCAATAATTCCCATAATTTCCAGCAAATTTTACGGAAAAATGAACTTTATTTAAAATATGAAGAAAATATGCATGAAGTAATGTCATTATGAATTGAACATTGTTTGCTCTTGGTGAGGTATCAGAGCTGCGGAGATGGTCTTCAACACTTCGATCTGAACAGCCTCGATAGCATCTTCCAAACTGAAAAAAAAACAGATGCATTTTTTTCAATTTTACAACAAATATTAGGGAAATACTTGCACGGAAGCGATAGTTCTACTCACTTTTCCATATATTTCTGGAGATTTTCATGAGTCTGAAGGAAATTTTTGAGACCCTGGTTCCCCGTATTTATCGTCTTGCCTTTGTCTCCTATCGTTGAATTCATGAAGACCAAAAATTCATTGCATTTCTCAAGATTAGCGAAGAATTTCTCCATTTCCTCTGTTGTTTTCGGAATTATCACATCTTTACAAGTGAGAGTGTCCAAGGATTTTAGTATAGATTGAATCTGGCCAAGGGTTTCCACGGGTTTTCCCTGATAAGTCTCTGTAAGAATGAAAAAAATGAATGAATCGAATTTATACGAAAAATAATGCATTATTTCTTCTCATAAAAATCATATTACTGAGAAGAGCTGTGATTTCCTTAATTTGAGCGTCCGAACTCCTCTGAATATCATTCAATGCAGAAACCTCTAATTGTTTCATTCTAATGTCATAAAGTTTTTGATCGCACTGCTCCTGCTCCTTCGCCAATGCTGATAACTGCGTCACTATTATTTTCTCTCTCTCCTCAATCTTCTTCCTGACGATGTGCTCCTCTGCCAGTGTTTGGGCGTATTTGTCGTAGAGCAAACCCAGTTCATTATTGTGGGCCTCGGATTCAAGGCGTCTTGTACTGTCCAACTGACTCGTTGGCATTATTGATATCCTAGTCATGTTCATGTTCATGGCGGGATTTCTTCTTGGCATCGGTGCCCCTGCAAATTTCAATGATGCGTTTTATCTATCTATTTATTATTTATTTGTTATTTATTTGTGGTCTGTTTGGAGCAACAATATCCAAAAATAATACAAAAGGAATTCATAATGGATTAAAGAAAATAGAGAAGACTATCGGAGAAGGAAAAAAAAAACATTCAGTGAATACAATTGAGAAATAAGGTTTTAGGTACCTGTGAAGCAAGAAGAATAAAAAAAATAATACAAAAGAAACTCACAATGAAGTGAAGAGAGGAAAAGAACAGAAATAATATAAGCATTCTGAGAATACGATTGAGCAATAAATTCACAGCCCACACAAATTTAATGATATCATTGAGGGCATTTAAAAGATGAAATTTTAATTCACCTGGTACTGCAAAATCTGCAGGTGCCATCGTGGCTCGACATCTGACTTGTCCACGATTTCGAGCTCTTGATGCTGCATCTATTCTATCCGGAGTTCGAGTTCTGGCGATGCTAACCAACAAAATACATATTCATAAATCAATAGTTTCGATATGATACTTCAAAATCTTTTGGAGTATTTTTAATGAAAAATCATTACGTTTGGGCTCTCCTCATAGTTGGTGTTGTGGGTTTTTCTTTCTGCATTGTTGAAGTAATAGTTGTGTACAAATGTGGAAGTGGAATTAATAATACACTGGGTTATATTTTCTGGAGTGGTGGAGATTGATCGAATAATTCAATATTTAATTAGGAAGAACTGGGATCACAGATGTTCTTTGCACAATTAAATATATGCAGCCTGATTTTCGATTCACAAGTTCCTTTGTCACTTTTGTTTTGTGATCGAGCACTAGGTGTAAACAGAATTGTGGCGGTTAGATCAGCTGATCGCGGTTATTCTGATTGGTTAGACGTTCTAACCTGAGAATTGCGCATTTGCAGGCAGCAGCAATTCTAGTGCATTCCACAGGAATTCAATGGAGAAGGTCAGGAAATCCCCTTGTTTATTTTTATTCCCTTCTTCGCATCTTTCTATCCCAATTCTCCAAATAAATTTATCTTTCAAATCAGGAGAAGAGAGAGGTCCCTTCGCTCTTGCGAAAAATTCTAGCAGTTGATGCATACGTCACTGATGAATTCGTCAAAAAACTCGAGAGAATTTCGCCTCTTCGACAGCTCAGAGTTCACTGCAAACTGCTGGAGGTAACGCCTGAATTTCCCAAGTGAAAAATAAAAACTATGCAGAATGAAATGTTGATGAATTTTTTTTGTATGAAAATAGATATCAGCGCATGGGATTCCATGGCTCGCCGGGTGGTTGGCATTACTATGGATTGTTAACAGCAAAAATTTGTATCAGATGCAAGTCAATTTATTTCTAGGTAAACTAAAGCTTCATTAATTTAGCATTAGCTCTTCCTTCAACATCTAAATGATTTTTTTGTAGGGCTCTTGCTGGATATCTTTTTGATTGCTATTCTAAAGGCAGTTACACGAAGACGAAGGCCCTTGAAGAGCGATGATCCCTTTGCTGTGGGACCAGACAAATACTCGTTTCCATCTGGTCATGCCTCTAGAACGACTTTCATCACCTATTTCTTCATCAATCTCTGGCCAGTTTCCTTTGTCTTTATCCCTCCTTTGCTCGCCTGGACCATATCCGTTTGTCTCTCCCGATTATTGATGAGGAGACATCACCTTCTCGATATACTAGCAGGCATTGCTTTGGGTTTACTCAATGGTCTGTTGATAGGTATGATGTACCTGGAAGCTGATACTTGCCTAGGTCTCGTGTCTTGGTTGACTGATGAAAAACTTGAGGGGGGTGAATTCCACGTATGAGTTAATCCTTCTGTGTTAATATTTTTATAATTGATCAGAAAGTAATTATCGTTTCAATTGGAGTAATTAGAAGTACTCATTCCTACATCTTCCCTTCGTTATAAATAAGAAGGCGCATTGATGTCTTAACCGAGTCTTTATTCTGTAAAATATCATATCAAGATTGTTGTGAATATTTTGTATCGAGTTTCAATATTTTTATCCCCATGTCTGATTTTTGATTGCATGTTCAATCTTTTTTCTTGTTATTCACATATTTCTATTGTAATGAGTAAAAGGGTTTTCATGAGTTCTTCATTATTTTTATTATAATTCTATGACGTATATTTTGAATTATTTAATTCAATTTCGTACGGTTTATTCTATATACAAATAAATAAGGGGCGAGGAATAGCATATCTAAATTTTTTAATGTTTTTAATGTGAGTTTAGAGCGATGTGAATTCAGGCGGCTGTGCGTTGCCAGTAATTTCTACAGATAATTTGTCATTATTTGTCTTCTACAATGCTAATTTTGTTCAATGCTATCGGACCGAAAAGGAGAAAGTGGTTGAATAACACAAGAACATAAACTCCACACCGTGATCTAAATATACAAATTGCGTATTTTTTACTGAAAAAATTGTCAGTGAAGTAATTTTATTAATTAGCTTATTTTCCTTATGTTCGAATTGGCGGCACGTAGAGAAGAATTATTGAAAGTTCTCCCTGAATTTTTGATAATGCTGTAGAAAATGCAATAACTCTAGTAAAAATTAGAAAAAAAATTACTCAAATATTCGAATTTTTACTAGAGTTACTGCATTTTTACAGATATTTCTTTGGCAATAATTCTTGCAAAAGCAATTAAAATTCAAGAACTCTCAAAACATTTTTCTAAGCATGTGGAAATTGGTGTTTCACATTCTCTACCACAAAGGAGAATGATAGAATTTGAGGTCCAAGTGTCCTGACTGATTACCACCAACTTCTTGTGCACAAGATGGCGATGCTTTTACACTCGTTGCTGGTCTCTCCTCGACGTGAACGGGAATTACAGGCTCAATCTCTTTGGGAATTGGCTCGGGGTTCGGAGATCGTTCTGGCTCTGGTTCGGGCTCGGGCACGGGTTCTGGCTCTGCCACAGGTGGTGGAGCAGGCGTTGGTATTGGTCGTAGTGCCACGAAAGGCGTTGGCTGGGGCACGTACTCAGCCGCAGGAGTTGGTGCATTGCTCGTCTCCTGGGGACGAGTCCTGTGCTCATCCTCAGAGTAGAGACTCAGGGAACGAGGACGTTCCACTTTGGGACCAGGGGTTGACGGTATTTCACTACAAAAATTTATTCTATTCACAGAATATTTTTCGCTCTTTTTTAGAAGCATTACAACATTCGAATAATTTTGCTCAATTTCTCTGGCATAACAACTACATAAAGATAAACAATTGGGCAGGATCGTGAGGATAGAATGTGGGATAAGATGATACTATAGTGAAAAAAATGGGTACAGAAATAATACAAAAATCATAATTGCGAAAACAGCTGCATTTAATGTATAAATTAATAAAAGTGATGCACATTCAGGTGAAAAGTACAAAAATAAGTCACATTTTGAAAATAAATAACCAGCAATTACACGTAAAATCATATGGCGTAATAAATATTGAAATTTTTAGAGCCAAATATAATGAATATATTAGTCTTAACCATAAAAATTGATTTTCCTAACTAATTAGAGGAGAAATAATCACATGCCTGCTTGGATCACTAAGAGGAATGCTCAGTGAACGTATTACAAAAATAGCAGGATTTATTCTTAGTGTGTGGTAGAGTGAAATTAGACAGATACAACATTGCTCAGTGACTCGATATGAGTTAAATGAATGACCAATGCAAGTACATGATGCACAGTGTAGCACTTGAATTAATCTTCGTGGCATATGGACTCCACATTTGTCAGTAATTTTTTAATTCTTCTAATTTTTCACTATTCAGTCGCTTACTCACCCAGTTCGTTCGGTTGTCTGGCCAAAAACTGGGGCATTATGAATTATCTGGAAGGAGAGAAGCGTTAGTTATTAGTGGCAATGGGTGAGTGGAGGTGTAATTGATTGCGCGCAGGAAAGTAGGTGGTTCGGAGGATAATTTAATACATGTTTCAATGGAAATATATTCATCGTACATTGGCCATGGAACATTGTGGCCTGGCCGCTGCGTAACGTCCATAGGAGCTTCGTGGGGCTGCTGAATGGGGGGTTGTGTGTCCATTAATGCTGCAACATTCATTTTAAATCATCAATTCCCAAATGTTAAAGACCTATTAAAAATTTAATTTTTATAGTTGGGGGAGGGTGGGATAAAATAGACACTTTTACAGCACGAAAGGCGAGAACTGTATTTCCCATGAAAAAAAAAAAAATTAACACTCCAAAAAACAAAGTGTCCCTTTTACCCCCATTGCCCCTACGAAAAAAAATTACCTAGCTGATTGAGATTTTCGAATCTCATTGTTGTTATACGCTGAGCTGTCCACAGAGCCTCGCGACTGTAAACTGTATCGATTGCCCCTAACGTCTTGGAACTCTGAAAGAATAAACATTGAAAAGAAGGAAAAAGTTTACCCTCAATAAACCATCAAATTTTCCCGTATGCAAATATGCCAGGTCAAATCAATCGAGCTTAGAGGCAATTTTAATTGAGAGCGGTTTTACGCTGGCTATAGTCCATGTCCCTGACCGAATCAATGGAAAGGCGTGCACTCCAGTTTCAACGTATATGGACGACATTGACCGAATTTGATGTTTTCGGGTTTTTCCTCTTCTCGTTTGAGACTCGGAGGCACATTAATGGAGCGCTCTTTCAGTGATTCAACGGAGAATAATGCATTACCATCGTCGAAGAAGCCTTGGAACACGACGAATTTATTGTTCTGTGGTATGATCTTCTCGAGCCCGTAATGCTTATGCAGGAATTGCAGGAATTTCTCGGACGGACGATCGATCGCCAGCTTCACAGGCCTCATACGCTCTTCCTGTAACAAACCATTGCTGACAACTCCAACAGGCTTACTATGCTTGTCCCGGCAACTATTGTTTTTCAATTCACCATCAGCATATGTTGGTAGAGAACCTTTCCCAATCCCATGCGTTGTCTAGTTTCATGAATGTAAAAATCGAGAATGCATCTCGGCTGTAACTGGAAATGCACTCCACCGTCATCGAACATGAAGAGATTCTTGGAGCCAGTCTTCAAGAGGCCCACGACACACCCGAGACCCCTGAAAATGAGGAATTTCAGCGTTGAGATGAAGAGCTGCAGGCCCTCCTATTAAACTCCAACGATCTATTGATTAATGATCAATTACCCATTGCCCTCGGCGTCAACGAGAAGATAAACGATGTGGTCAGTGTCTCGGAGCTTCATAGCACTTGTTATTGGCTTGCTCAGACCCTGGGCTCTTGCTGATGCCTCACCCATCTCGTCCAAGATCCTTGATAATTGCCTCTGGTATTCACTTTACACGAAGAAGAAAATTACACTGTCATTAAACATAGTGAAGAAGGTGGAGAGAATGTTTTTTATTATTCCAGAATTCTAGTAATAGGTACTATGCTCGCGTTACGAATTTTTTCGCAATGTTAATGATCTGTTCAATTTGTTAGTGAAATGGAATTTTTTTTTAACGGAAACTTAACTCAACCTGACTGAAAAATTCAAGTACACAGTGTTATCAGGAATGTTTTTCCACCACAGTTGCATCATGCCCAAGGATTTCCACCATTATAAAAAAAAAAAACATGGAATGCAATTTATTTTCGTGAAACTTTGCCTATTGTTTGGCGTCACGCGATGCTAGCAGCTGAGTTCGAGAACCTTTTGAATAAGTTTATAACGCTCTAGGCGCGCTCCGTGAGCCCAAAGTAAAAATAAATTTAAAAAAGACCCCAACTTAAATTGGTACAGGATGTTGCAGCGAGCAATAACGAAGGAACGATGGCTAATTGGCGTAGACACCGTTAGTTAACAATAGAGTGAATCATCATTATGTTTTCGACCGAACGGAGCATGATCGTGGAAAGTTTCAATTGTGGTTTTTACGGGTTGCGGGTTACTTGTACAGTTAGGAAATAAGAATGTACTAGTGTTGCTTTCACACGACTGCTGTTGGATTTTCCCAGAATCACTGATAATGATACGCTCTGTAATCACAGGCAAGTGACTTGATTTTTCACTGGGGATATTCGTGTCAATGTGTTGTACAAGTCAGGGTCAATCGAGGGCGCCCGGTAATCAACTGGTTACAATCAATACATTATCATCATTTATTAAAATAATCCCCCCAAGTTGATTTAACTAATGATTACAGGTTTCCTTATTTGTGTCAGAGGTGGGCCACGCTCATTATTTCTTACAGCCTTTACTCCAAAATTTAGGGCGATCAATATACAAAACACTTATTAGGAGAATCTATAGACCCCGCATGTTGATTCATTTTACCTACTTTGCACGCCGTATGGCTCATTCGCGTATCAAATATTCATCAAAGTGAACTTCAGTAATTTGAGTGTAATGAAATAATGCAAAAATTTCGAATTTCTAGTGGCAGAGATGAGGAAGCAGGAGGCAAATGAAAGGAGCCTACGTAGGAAGTATTTAACATCCGTTGTGCTCGCTCGAATGAAGTCTTGATGTTTATCCCGCTACTCCACGGAAATGGCCTAGTCGCGGACGTGGAGGGATACTCTGGACAGATTTTCAGGTATGCTAGTTTTTTTTTCTTGAATAATGAAGGAGACAATGTGATCGAAAGTGGCGCGGTGCGCCCCACTGGCGTTACCTCTTCCGCCCACATCTTCAGAGATGACTGAACCCAACAGACGGCTCACAATCAGTGAATGCCATTTAGGTAAAGAAATGACGCGCTTATCGTCTCTTATCATTATGAGCAAACGATTGAATATGGAATGTTTGAATTTTTATTTCCAACGATCATTTGTAATAGGGAAGAGGAAGAATACTACGACGTTTAAATCACCATCATTTATGCAGTGCGAAATGATTGTAGTAGGACTTGCATTCGGTGAAAGTACACTGTACACGCAATCACTAAAGATTGCAATTGAAACGTAACCTTGATGATTATTTTTATTACAATAATCTCACAGCATCTGACGTAAACATCGAAAAAGGGGGATTACTCACTTTAATTCGCGTCGATCGCCTCTGAAGTCTTCCGGTATTAAGCTCTGTGTGACCTTGTTTATTTTTCTCGGCAAGAGTCTATTCACATTGAACTTAAAATCCATCTTGCTGAGATATTCCTCTTATGGGTTTTTTCAACACAAGGCACAACAAGGTGAGTAACCAACTGCACGTGCCACGCTCACGGGTTTTCTCAAGGCCCGGTCAGTCAAACAAACGAGGGAAAATCAATGAATTTTCATAGTTGAGAGTTTGATGTTAACGGAAGATTTCAACGATTGGTCCACGGAGTACTGTTACAAAAGTGACACTTATTCAAATTGAGAAGGAACAATTCTTGAGCTATGGTTTATTGATTTTCTAGGGGTGGTGATTAAAAAATAATTGGGATGGTGAAATTTCGGATAAAAGGGGTGTGGATAGGATCTTCCTTGGTTCTTCAACTTCAGGATCTGTCTAGAGACTGCGTAGTAACTGTCAAAAACCGGGTGGAGGTAAATGATATTACTGCGATTGCGCGAGAATAGTCTGTTGTCGCGGAAACGTTAAAAAACACAGGAATAATACCTGTAAATGTTTGAGCACACGGCGACTGTCGATCGCGGACTACACACTTGCTCCAATATTTCAGTTTCCTCGAAGGTCGCGCGCCACCCGAGCGCATGCGCGTTTCCACTTCGCAAACCCTCTCTCCACAGCCCTTTTATTTTTTAATTTTTTTCTATCGACGGCACTTCCTTACCGACAAACTTTTCATTTCTACCGTTGAGCGCCATCAGGCGCGGCACATCAGTACTCCGCGGCACTTTGTCTGTCTCTCTTTGGACACTGCTTGGACAGCCGCTGTGTGTGAAAACGGAGATACAGTGCGATCAATAATATTACGAGAGGAAAAAAGAATGAAAAAATTGGGAAAATGAATTGGTAAAAAGTCCATACGATTCATGATAATTTTCCGTGACTGACTGCATCATGCTGCCCGGTGAGCAGGATAGACTTCAGACTGAACCTGAAAACTACGTGAAAAACTTCTACGAATTGTTTAAGAGCATCGCCGAGGCCCAGAGGTATACAAAAACAACACTCCTTATGGGTATTATAACCTAGAAAATCTTGCTTTGTTTACTTCGGTGGCTTATGACTGACTCGATTTTCCATTATTTACGGCAATTGTTGATGTCGGATTGTCAACAGATTCTGTGAATAATTTTCGAGGCTATTCAGTCCAATAATTTTTTCATTTGATCTCCATTCAATTTTCATACGTAACCTCAACGAAAATACCAACGTTTAATTTAATTGAATTCCAGATTGAGGAATGACTGAAAAAAAAAAACTAGGTTAAATAAAATGAGAGTAGACACGATTTTGCATTATTTACTTCAACAATTGTTGACACCGGATTTTCAACTGTTTTTATTATTAATTTTCGAGGCTCTCCAATTCAAGAATTTTTTCTTTTGATGCGGAAATTTTGGTGCGGAGAAACGAAGCAAACGTTCAATTTAATTTAATTTTTAGGTTGAAAAACGACTGGAAAAAATGTAAAAAAGCTAGGTTAAACAAGAAAAGAGACAAGAAGAAGTTAGACATCAGTACTGACTTGAGTTATACGAGTCCACCAGAGATTGAAGTGTCCAGCAATGCCTCAGCATTTGCTGTATTCTCGAGTGTCAGGAGTACAGTACTTGAGAAAAATGGGAGAATTGCCGGTGAAACTATTCGAGCTTCCAATTGTAATTCCCCACAGCCCTTGGAGCTCAGTGATACCATTGAAAGTGATAGCGATGATGAGGACAGGATATCATCGACTCAGAGTTTACCAAAGATTGTGGGCATTGGATTGAGAAGTGTTTTCATGCTTGTTAGGGAGAGTAGAAATATCGAGCCTGTTCTTTGTGCTAAAGCATTGAGCGCTTTGTTGGATGTACTGCAAGGACAACTTCCCGAGGGTCTAAAATCCGAACCTGAGGATGTGGTCGATCCTTTGTTTGATCTACTGTTGGATCTGGCTACGTCTCATGGGCCAGAGTCAACTGTTGCCAATGATGGAACACACCTGACTGCAGTTGCGTGTGCCTGTTTGCTGAGTCTCGTTGTCGTTAGGGGGGATACCGGAAGGCTTTTGGCTGCTATTGCTGCTCTACTTATGTGTCCAAAAGCACTAGCTACTCAAAATATTCAAATGCCATGTGTTTTAACAGCTCTTCAAAGAAGTGTTGAGGCAGTTCTGTTGGGAAAACTCACAAGACCCGATTGGATAACATGTGGTATTCCAAAGAATTCAAGAATTTATACCTTCAAACTTCGTTTACCCAGTGAAATGAGTAATGTTACATTAAATGGAAGGAGTTTTGTCAGTGATGGAAAGTACCTGTACCTGCACACTAATCGTGGATTATTGAAAATCGGAAGTGGATACGGTGGGACTGTCGGTGGGCAGCTCTATGGACATAAGCCTGATTTTTATCCTACGGAAATTGGATGGCTCGGCTATGCCAATAGTTCTTTGTATTTCAAATGTGCTCCTAGGAAGCAGTGTGAGTTGTTGGAGCTGGATGTGGAGACTCTTGCAGTGAGGGGTATTGCGGTTCTGGAGGGCCGTGATTGGCCTTCGTCTGTTATGTTTTCTGATGGTGAACATTTGGGAATGATAACTGCTGGTAAAGACGAGGGTTTCGTTGTTCGTACCATTAATACACTTAGTAATCCAGTGACAGTGACTTCTGAATTACCTTTGAAATTAGCTAGAAAGTGTGTTGATGTTTTTGGTTGGGCAACTTTCGATGAGGAGCAATCAGTGCACACGTTAAATCCAACCTGTGATGATGAAATTGTTATGGTTACTGCGGGAAAAGAATTTAGTCTGCTTAAAACTGCCTCAGGAAAGCTCTTGTATACTGGCAAGGGAAATGCCCTTGGAATGAAGAGCAATACAAGACCAAATCGTTGGCTTGATTTTCCACTGGGAAAGAGTTCGAGAGTCATTCATATAGCTGCTGGTCACGATGGACAGCATGTTATCCTAGTCATTGAAGATGGAACAGTGTTGTTTGCTGGCACAGCAAGACGTGGGGAGGATGGAGATAGCTCGAAAGTTCGGAGGCCATTGAAGCCAGTAAAACCAAAGAAAATGCTCAAGGCAGAGGGACAGTCTATTGTTGATGCAGCATGCAACAATGGATCAACAGCTCTGGTCACTAAAGAGGGCTCTCTGCTGATGTTTGGAAAGGATACGTTGCACAGCGATCCCACCACTGGCTTGGTAACGGATCTCAAGGAAGTATTCGTCCAGAAAGTTGCTCTTGGCAAGGCTCATGCTGCTGTACTCACGGATAAGGGACATCTCTGGACTTTTGGCATCAATAATAAGGGACAGTGTGGGAGGGAGTTCACTGTTACCAGAAGTGTCAATAAAGAGGTGACTGTTGTCGCTATGGAGACTGGAACTGGTGAGGACGAATTAATTGTCGCTGAGGATGATGGAGGTGAACAGGTTGAGGAGTGGGAGGAAGCACGAGGTATGTGTCCACCTGGTCAACATCAGTGGAGGCACAGGGCTTGCATGGTCTGCACGATTTGTCGAGAATGCACGGGTTTCGGTATATCATGCCTCAGCAGCATTCTACCAAATCGCAATCCAAAAAGACCTGGACAGTGAGCATTCTTTTTTTTCTCCATTCTGTTTGTAAGTTGTGGTCTTTTATGGATGGATTTCATAATGTTCATGTCTTAGGGAATGCGGCTGTGGCGTAGGGGATAGCGGCTGTGCTGAATGCGGTTGTTGTAGAATCTGTGCCAGAGAAAATTGTGACAATGGAGGGGATATGGCTGTTTTTGGACCATCCGGTGCTGGAGATATAGGCATGATGAGATTGCACATGTTATTTGAAGGTAGACCAAGTCCTACCAGCCACCTGTGCCGGCTGGTTCTCACATTTTTCTTTGACATTCGGTTGATCTATTTTTTATGCACAAAAACTTGATAATATCGAACAGCTTGCTAGGGTCTGGTAGGTAATGCTTGATTGCAAGGGTAATATTAATCGGCCTTTCTTTTTTTTCTTTTGTATGCAGGAAAGTCTGGTTCTAATTTGAAAGATTATTTGAAGAGGAGACTCGAGGAGAGAAAGCAACGTCAGAGAATGAAAGCTGGTCCAAGTACTATTAAATGGTGCATGAAGATGAAGGGAGCTAATAATCAACGGACAGGTAAATTATTTTTCCCCCATCTTCTTTTGATAATAGACAAAAAAATTATAGGCCGTGACGATTCGCACCATTGCGTGAATCACTCCCGTACACTCCATACACTCCACGCATGCGTGAAGTTTGTGTGTTTCACGCAGCCGAATTTTCATACTGCTGTGTATTTCACGCAGTTGAAGTTTCATACTACTGTGTGTTTCACGCAGTTGAAGTTT
>NW_021681024.1:30885-101806 GCF_001412515.2 Diachasma alloeum
TTGTTTTGGTACTTTCGTTTTTCGCGATTATCTCGGAAACTATGAGAGATAGAGCCTTACAACTTATTCCATTGGATTCCTGAGGAAATTTGGGTTCCGTGAAACACACAGTAGTATGAAACTTCAACTGCGTGAAACACACAAACTTCACGCATGCGTGGAGTGTATGGAGTGTACGGGAGTGATTCATGCAATGGTGCGAATAGTCACGGCCAAAATTATAACAATTGGTCATTAATTGTTCTTGTTTGTTTTGTTGCAGTTGGTCCAAGTGCAGTAGCTGGTAAAGCGAGTCCTGGAAAAGTGCCTTTAAGTAGCCTACTCGCAGAGGATGGCGTTGGAGGGAGTGATGTGGAGCGAGGTGATGCAACGAGAATTGCCAGCATACCACCAGCTCGAGTGCCAATTCCAAGCGACAGTCCAGTTATTCAAGTGACGTGTGGACTTCATCACACAGTGGTACTCCTGCAAAACGGAGAAGTCTGGAGTTTTGGCAGCAACTTGTATGGGCAGCTTGGTGTTGGTGATTTAGTGGCTCACGCCGGACCCGTTCAAGTCAAGATACCAACAACTGCTACACAGGTGGTCGCGGGGAGTAATCACACTGCTGTGCTGACCTCAAGAGGTGAAGTCTACACATTCGGTGCTTATCAGAAAGGACAATTGGGGATGAATTGGTGGAATGGCCAGAATGAGGCGAATTCAGTCGCGTCACGTCGATCTGAGAGGTCACAGCCATGGCATAGTTTTCCAAATATTGTGCCAAATATCGGGGCTCGATGGGGAAGACGTGCCACATGGGTGGGGGCAGCTGGAGATCAAACGTACATTAAAGTCGATGAGATTAATTCAATCAGTCTCAACAAGAGTACAGTACTGGCGAATAAGAGCTGTATTCTACTTATTCCCCATCAGCAGGAGCATTCAAATACTTTCAAGTGTCTGGTGATCAATAAGAGGGATGGCAGCTGCAACAGTTTCACTGGGAATGATCAAGTGGACTTTAATCAGTGTGCAGCGTGTTTAGATTCACTCTACAATGTCATTTGGAGTTTCAACTCTTCGACAAATGAATTGAGTCCACATAATGTGATTTCGACGGAAGCCAGGAGTATTCCGAGTCTTGATGCCTTGATTTTAAGCCCAGGACTCTCTCTCCCGGTGATTCCTTTCTGTTTTGTCACACGAACGCAGGCAGCTATGCACCTCCTGGGGTGTCTCGACACTCTGACACAGGCTCAGGACGAGAGGCTAATGGTTGTCGAGGAGAATGAAACTAATCAATCGAATCAGGATAAAGTGTACAGTCGAGAGGATTATGTGACAGTGTCCAGGTTTGAGAATCATGGGGGTGGATGGGGTTACTCGGGGCATTCCATCGAAGCCATTAGGTTCATGGCTGATACTGATATTTTGCTCGGTGGTTATGGACTTTTCGGTGGTCGTGGAGAATACACAGCCAAGATTAGGCTCTTTGATATTGGAATTGATGGTGGGGATCAAGAGAATGATGGCGAATTGCTGGCTGAGACTGAAGAGATTCCTTACGAGTGTGAGCCACGTCAAAAGTACTCTATATTATTTGAAGAACCTGTTCAACTTCAAGCCAATCGGTGGTACGTTGCTTGGGCTAGAGTGAGTGGACCCTCCAGTGATTGTGGATCCGGTGGACAGGCGATGGTCACTGCTGAGGATCAAGTAATGTTTTATTTCAAATCATCGAAGAAATCGAATAATGGAACTGATGTGAATGCTGGACAAATTCCACAGTTGCTTTATCGTGTTATTACACCTGAAAATCAATCGCCTAATCGACCAAGGGACCAAACAGAACCTGTCTATATTCTCAGGAGGGAGTTCAGTAGAATGGTAACAAAGGATTGCTTCCAGTCGCTCATTTCTCTTCTTCAATGGAGCTGGAATACTTTGAAGGCTAGTCTCTCTGATACAGTACACCGAGTGACGAGTCATCACTCAGTTTTGGAGATGGATCATCTCGTTTATATCAGCGAGGCGAGTTTGAGACTGTTGAGAACATATACCAATGAAATTTATCCGATTCAACCGCTGAAGAAAACCCCACCGGAGTCTGTTAGATTGGCCGAGTGCATCGGGGAAGTTCGAGCACTTCTTCGTCAAATTTTGTCAGATCCAGTTCCCACCAACTTCAAGTCTTCTAAAGGAAAAACGAGGAAGACTGATAATACTGGGAATAAAATGATAGGATTGATTCTTGACGAGTGCCACAAGACATTTGTCGCCTGCTATCATGCATTTTATCCGACTGCCTACCTCAAGTGGACATCACTCTGTGAACTTTTGTCTGAAATCGATAAAGATCAGGGGACGACTAGCAAAGATCGTCTTCTCTCAGCTGTTTTGGCATCTCTGTGTAATTCCATGGTACGGTTGAGGTCGACCTTTCCGATCCTGAATAATGTCATGGACAGCAGTGATGGCATCAAGAGGCAATTGAGCCCATCAGACAATGCCGGTTTACCAATGATGAATTCCACTGAAACCCATCATTATCCCATTCTAGTCGAGCAAATGAGCTATAAGTCACAGGTAGAATCAACCGGCCGTGAGATCTTCAATTGGTCATTTCGTGAAGTTCTCGATCGACTGTTAGATTTAATTCTTATACCAGTTAAGAAGTCACTGTTTCGTGAGAAATGTAATTCTCTGCCAAATTTGGGATTACATTGTTGTTATCTATTGGCCCGTGTCATTGCTGAATTGGCGGCGCAATCTAGTGGAAATGAGGACGAAATACAAGCAGCTTGTGGTAGATTTATGTACACAACACCTTCGAGATTCACTAGAACTAATCAAACGAGAACTTGGAATACGGGAAATGGATCACCGGATGCCATTTGTTTCTCCGTCGACAAGCCCGGAATTGTGGTTGCGGGAATTGGTATTTATGGGGGTGTTGGGGTTTATAATTATGAACTCGAATTGTTGGATGATTTAAACAACACTGGGAATGAGCCTTCCCACACGCAGAGATGGAGTAGTTTGGATTTTACTCGAGGCTCGTTTGGACCTGACGACTGTATTAATGATATTGTCGAATTGAAATTTAGCAAGCCAGTGCCGATCAAGGAGAATGTCAAGTATGCTATTAGATTGAGAAATCATGGTGGACGTACTAGTAATGGTGATGGCGGTCTCAGCATTGTGCGAGGACCAGATGGGACCAATTTTACATTTTCAGTTTGCTCCCTGAGCTTCAATGGTACGACTCAAGCCAGGGGTCAAATTCCTCACATACTGTATTATGCAAATCCCCAAGATTCTGAGAGCCCCCAGACGAGCAAAGCTATTGGAGAAATGCAAGCGAGAAAATGTACATTGGCCATGACCACAACAATTATTCATCGTGCCAATGAAATTTTGTCCCTAGCGAGAGATCGTGCTGAGGATTTGGTTACAGCTGAAGTTCTTGGTAATGCAACATTCGTCACAACACTTCTACCATTAGTTATGGCACACATCAGTCCACTTGCAACGTCAGATCCACGAAGTGGCGTTCAGGTTTTAACATTAATTCAAGAGATGCTACCACACGTGGCTGGGCTCAATTTACTAAATGCCATGGGCGTCTCGCAAGTCTCACAGGACAGCGAGGGACCCAGCCATAACTCCATTCCCGCAACTACTAGCCATCATTATACATGGATCGAGAGTGACCATCCCTACAAGCCTGCTAGTGTTTCGTGCTATAAAGTTGCATTTCCCAATAGTGTTAAATGGATAACTCTTGAATTTACATCAGAGTGTGGTACGTGTCAGCCCGAGGACTATCTACAACTGTACATTCCTAATATTACGGGGGATAAGGAAGACAGTTTCAATATACCAGTTTTACATAAAATGAGTAATATTCCGAGTCAGTGGCCTCAGAGTGCTGTAGTACTTCCAGGAAATGAAGTGATTTTCTCACTGGAAACTGCATCGGATTATATGAAAGATGATATGTCGGTCACCTATGGATTCAAATGTCTGGTTGTTGGATACGACTGGCTCTCCTCCGGCAATGGCCTGAAAAACTTGGAAATTGAGCTTGCATTTCTTGGTGGTGCATGTGCGGCCAGTCTCATGAAAAAAAATCTCACGTTACCCACTGTTTCCAGTGAGTATACCAACGGCTTTTATTATTTCCTATTGTGTTATAAAATCCGATGAAAATGTTTCATTCATTTTCTTTTGTTCTTTGCTTTTGTGCAGTTGAAGAGATCGAGGAGAACTTGAAAATAGCTCAGGACACAGCAAAGAGAATATTTTCAATGCATTCATCACTCCTGGGGCGAGGATTTGCACTCTCATCGCCTCTGTCAATCTCCCAAGCTCTCGACGGAGTTCTGCCGTTTAGGTGAGTTTCAAAATTATGAAATATTCATTATAACTTTGCAATTTGTGATTGAGCATGAAGTGGCGTTGGATACCTAATCGGATAGCATTGTCAAACGAATTGAGTCAACTCGACAGTTTGATACGTGTCGAGTGGAGTTTAATGCCGCTCGACTAACTGGTGACAATTGTTGACTGCTAGCTTGAAATTCACTGGTTAGTCCGTCGAGACAATAGGATATCGGGTTTATCAAGTAAAATACTGATATTTTTAAGTGCTTTAATTATTATCAATCAGCGTAGAATTTTTATTCATTCACTCTTGTCGATTGAGAGCGCTTCGATGTAAAACAAATTATT
The DNA here is from genome assembly GCF_001412515.2 of Diachasma alloeum. Taxonomy (NCBI): domain Eukaryota; kingdom Metazoa; phylum Arthropoda; class Insecta; order Hymenoptera; family Braconidae; genus Diachasma; species Diachasma alloeum. Next base: position 35,602 of record NW_021681024.1, read on the forward strand.
ACAGGATGGGCTGTTCTGTAATATCACAGTCTCACGATAATTAGAACTAAACAATTGCGTTACGAGAAACAATTCAACAGTTATTTATTTCTCATTTGAAATGTGTTAATTGGTATCGAGTTTTTGATGGCGATAATTACTTCCTCGTCACGTATTTCATCACGAACGAGGTCAAGGTTCTTGTTTTATTATTTCTTTTCAATGGAGATAAATTTTACTGCCTTCGTAGTTGATAATAATCATTGCATTCTCACGGGATTTGTTCTTTTGGAATCGTATGTGTTTCAATTATGGCACAATTGTCCAGTATATTTTTCGATTCATCACTTTTTGGTACAATTTGAACACAAATCAATCGATTGGATCAGGTAAAATTTTTTTCTTTACAGACAACGAAATACAGTATTCATAAATATAAAAAAAAACTAGACACTACATCACTTGAAACATGGAACAAAGCTAGACTTGGAAATTTTGATATCCATCTTCTCTCTATATGACACATAGGAGTTCGGAATCAATCGATATTTGATATGCGGACACGTCCTCCCCCTCCGTTTGCTTTAATACTATAAATTTCATTTTGAAAAAAATGTCTTTGAAATACCCAAGCATTTATTCTGCATACACTGAGTACACTGAGTAGTTTGTTAAACTTGAGTTGAAACAGGTATCACTTCACAATTTATACACACGAAATTCGCGCTCTTTGAGGATCTCATTCCAATTACTGTCTGATCCAGAGGAGCGCGAAGGCTCTCGTTACAATTCAGTGGTCAATGGTTCTGCCTTTTCCACAATAACGTGAAATTCAGTCTCTCGGTAGAGTCTTCCATCGGGAACAACCATGGTAATTCTACTGTCAACGGGGCCACTCGGTGTCGATCCATTTCTTCCAATCACTCCATTCTTCTGGGAAACAACATCCGGCGCACTTGTTGGTACACTCATCCATCTCTCGTGTCCACCGTGCTCCTTACAGCACCAGATAATCATTCCAATTCCAATGATTAGTATGACGATGAGGCCAACAGCTCCCAACAGTAGGAACATTATAGAGCTCCCCAGTGTACAATTTCTTCCCTCGAATTCAGTGAAACTCACAAAATTCCAGGAATCATCGGCGCACAAAAATGTCCCCTCTTCAATTGGATCAAAAGTTGTTTTTCGAGCAGATTGTGACGAAAATGAGTGGTAGAACCGAGAATAAATTGTGTAATTCAACACATTATTTGTCCATGGCTTCAAATAACTGCAGTCACAGGTACGATTGATAAAGACATTGTCGATAACTGGTTTAAAACTGTCTCGATTAAACATCACTGAGCCCTCTTCAAAGTAATCCAAAGTATTATTCGTAAATGTTATGTCGTAATTCGAATTAGACCTGATTCCAGCATCCTCAGGATCCCCTCGTATTCCTAAGAAAGAACCCGTCACTAGATTTCTGAATGTATTATTCTTTATGTGTACACCACCCGTCGCAGCAATGTCAAATGCTCCGGCCTCTAAACTCTCGATTATGCAATTTTGAATGGATACTGTTTTTGGTTTCTTTATGACAAACGCTGAACTCTTGACTAATCCCATTTGAACGCCATCCAACCGAAATGTTGTGAATACTTCGATATCGTTCATTGCTCTGCTTGGAACTTCTGAGCCAAGTGTTCCTCGTATAATATGAAGATAGTTGACATCAAATTTCTTAAATGCCTGTTCCTCTATTATCTCAAATCGACAGTCCTCTAGTCTTAATGTTTCAGTCCCAGCTAAATTCGCAAAGGCAAAGGCATTAACGAGATTTATTTGGACGTTTTCAAAGCTTATGGCTTCCATATCACCGCGAAATGTGTAGCTCGGCAGTACCTCGATGCTCGATGATCTAATGGATACACTCGTACGCATGGTCTTTGGTGATAGTTCAAAACTCTCGGTGAATAGCGTTAGGTTGTTGATGTCGAGCAATTCGATGGATCTCAAATTAGTCATTTTTGCGAGGCTTGAATTCATGAGAATAACTGATGGACAGTTGCGGATAGTTATCCAATTGGTGAAAGAACTCAGGGGCTGATCACCGTCTGATGTTAGTATCAACTCCTGAAATTCAACAATAATAATTGCTGTCAATGAAAAAATAAACAGTTGATATTGATAGCATTGTGAGCATTAGATAAAGGGTATTCCGATAGAACATCCGACTTTGTCGAGTTTACAATGACTCATGTGTGCTTTGTGGAAAATCAAATGGTCGCGTCATGTGTCGCGCGTCCGCATTCCGAGAATATTGTTATCAACATCAGATTGATTGTGAATTCAATTAAAACGGGTTGCGATGATTCTTTAAAATTAGGGGATGAAAACGTTTTCATTATAATTGATGAATGGTAACATGAGAGGGCATTTTTATAAAGCCTTCAGACGCAGGTTTCGTAATGGATGGACGAAAAGAATGGAGGGTCAGGACGAGAAGTCCTCGGAGGCACGTACCCGAGGCGATGCAATAAATATCGTGTGAGCTCGCTCACGTCCGGAATCTGAATATTATTGCTCGAGCATTTTCTTTACTACGCCCCCTTCCTTCACGGCAGTTCAACAGGGCTCTCATGAAAACCTTTTTGCACCTGCATACATCTTACAACCCATTTTACATCATTTTTTATTCTATTCCATTCTATGGCCTTATTTGATTCACCGTTCTTCAAATATAACGATGATAGGTGAGGAAAAAGGCCACACATACTTTGCGAAATATCAAAATTAATTATTATTCAACGTTTTATAACAGTTGTATCGTACGAATAATCATTCTCGCGATTAGAAACGTCGGAACGAAACGCGCCTTTTACGATCCATAAAGGATTTATGGGGAACAATTTCCTCCGGCATTGCGAGACTTTCGTATTGTTTGTTATATAGCTAGGGTTCGGCGTACAATATATACCGTGCACAGAGGGTTCCGCTGTCTGGAACCTTGATTATTTATGACTTTTAATTTTCACCTTGGGAATAAGAATAATTTGAAATGACTAATTTTGTCCGCTGATGTGCGTTAAAAATGAGGATAATAGTAAGTTGGAGGTTAAAGTTGATTGAAAGAAGGACAAAAATTGTTGAAGAATTTGAGACTAAACATATTTACAGTCACGATTGCTCAAGGAGTTCGTTCTCCCGACAACAAATTGATGGTGCGTGTTTCACCTTACATATATTTATGATTCTCTTTTTTTTCTCTTGTTCAAATTAATCCGTTGCTCAACTTGTTTTTTTTTTCTTGTATGGCAAAAAGAAAATATTCAACGGCTAAAATTGTTGTTGAGTTTATTATATTCGTTTATTTCGTTACGGGCGCGGATTTTATGGTTTGGTGTTTTATGGCGTCACGGAACCCTCGTCCATTCTTTCCTCTTCAGCTTTGTATTTCTCCTTCATTACATGGTGGAGAATAAACGGTGAGGCTTACTCCGCCTCAACCCATAACTTTACTCCATTCGAAGTATGTATATTTTTTGACTAAATCACCATTGTGGCGCATGAATAAACGTAAAAATAGGGAAATCGGAATTTTGGGGATAGATGTGTGTGTGTGTGTGTGTGTGTGTGTGGTGAAAATTGCCAATCACGAATAAGAAATCAACAATCAAGAGTGAACGAGAATTCGTGATTGGTCCGATGAAATAGTAAAAATTAGAGTAACGAGAATCGTGCGGTTTCGCCTATGGCTAAAACGAGAAAATAAACATACACACATTGGGGGAAAATTGAACTCCGGTCTCGACTCTTGTGCTAAAGAGTGAGCGTTTTTATTCCCCAATTTCCTCAGTTTTATTCGTGTACTGTGTTTTTTCTTTCTCTCATCCCCTTTATGATTAAAAAATGTACATTTGAATTGAGGAATACGTACCTCAACTTGATCTGCACAATTGCAGGTGAGTCGACCGTAAGAATCACAATTGCATGCCGATGAACTGCACATTCCCTCTTGTGTATTTGAGGCAGCAATTGTTCTCGATAAACCACTCAAAAATAAGGAAACGACGACACTACTGAGCAGGAGCTTGATTGCTCCCATTTTCCACTGTTTATCCCTTAAATCGGCAGTTAGCAATTCGTTGAAAATTCCATTTGTCGAAATTCCTACATCTTTTACGTTGGTCTAGGGACTATTGTTGGGCTTTATCACTATAAGCATTGGGGAAGGGGAGAATCCCTCGATTGTTCCTCCATTTGTCTTCTATTATCCATCAATGAAATGGCACTTTTGAAATTTATCAGTTCATATTCAGTTTTTAGATGATAATATTGGAAATTGCGTCAGGTGCTGCATCACGTAATGTCAATTGGAGTATTCCCTTTGTCCCCTCTTGGTGCTGATCGTGAGATAGTCCTTCTGGAATGAATAAAAATTCATGCTTGGATTATCGTAGTTTCTCGGTAAAGTGGCTTTCAGCACTACTAATTTGTATTCGACAGAGTGGATTTGCGGCAAGTTCTAAGCGACACTCCAAATTGTAGCTTACATACACACACTTCAGTTTGTTCTCGAGATTTCCCTCAGAATAACGTTATTTCAATGGGTAAATTCATTTTTAAAGTATATACAGTTTGTAGACTGTTAGTTCTAGACTTTTATCACGAGTAGCTGTTGGCTTTTTTCCCAGCTTCAAAAGATAAAAAAAAAGAAGGATGAAAAAAAATTCTAAACCCAGAGAGCCATGAAGAGAATCTCTGTCTCCACAGCTATGTAAAGGTTGGAGTTCACACCGGAAACATTATCCACCGCGTAATTATTTAAATTTTCATATTTTCCAGAAATTTCACTACTGCAATGCCACGAAGATTGACACTTATAAATTCAAGCCATTCAGAATGGAAATAATTGGGGGAATGATGGAAGAGACGCATCAATTCAGTTTTCAGTTACAACGGTAATTAGCAGTGTTCCACATTTTTAACATTGCATAATTACTGTCCCTACACACGGTGATTAAATATTTCATTCGCGTATGATTTACACGTCACTCAGTGGATATTCATGAATTCAAATTCAGCTTGAGGCGTCTCTCGGGAGCTCATCTGATAATTACAATGGGAATTTATGGTCCTTCGGTGTGATTGATGCCGATTGATATGATCTTCTATTTTCTGAGACGTGACTCTTGATTCTCTCGTAGTTACAAGGGGGAGAGAACTCTAAGCATCTATCCTCATTTGAAATTGAAAGATAAAAAATTGTTTGAATTGACTTTCTCAAGCTGGCACATTGCATAGTACTCTTGAGAATGTTAACATTAAGCGTAAATAAAGTGCCAGACATCTGCTCAGTGAGACTCCTATCTACTCCACTTGTATTTTCGTTCAACCCGTTGGTGGCTTTCTATACAGCAGACGATTTAATTAATTGAAACCAATGAAAATTATCTACAGTATGATGTTCTGACATGTGACACATACACCAACACTTGAATTATTTGCTCCTCTCAGTGAGATAAGATTATTCCGGAGGGGGTAATGGGGAAGTGTCACACTAAATGCCCTCATTGATAAAATTGATTGCTGCGTTCACTTCCATGTCATTTCGTTGTTTTTATTCCATGAGAATCAAACGTTCACTATGTCCATATTTTCATTACACCGATTACTACGAATTATATAGTTTCCCCAATTTATCCTCCAGGATATGCTTAATGTATTTAGTCTTTTCGCGTTTCGGATGGGGATGAGTGAATGTCGTTGAACGGCGCACAGCCAGAGACTGTTGGCCTTTCGAATTCTCCTACGGGTTTGTACCTCTCAGCCGACAGCGTTATCGCGCTCCCTACTCCTCAACAACTCTCGCACGCGCGCAGTTATTCTCCCACTACCTCTTCCACTGGTGTATCCACACTCTCTGCATTATATATGCGACTCTCACTTATATTCCAATATCATACACCTTGCACTCCCTCGATCATGACAATTTTTGCGAAATTTCATCGGTAATCTGCAGAAATGCACAGGTTATCCGATAAATTTCGTTATACGATTGGCTTCAGTTAATGCGATGAAACTTAAACATGCCATTCTATTTTTCATGTGGTTGCAATTAATCTTTTGGTGGCTGTTAGGGATGCCATTCACCCTAGGATATGAGGAAAAAAGCTGGAGGGTGATTCGATTTATGCGTTTTATGCACTCTAGCACTTTTTTTATTGATGCAAAATGAATTGGCGCAGGTATTTTTGCATGACTGCATTATATGTGCGTCTCATTTATATTTTAATAGCATGCATGCACCTTGCACTTCCTCCACCGTCACAATTTTTCTGAATTTCTTTAGCAATCAGAAGAAATGCACGTGTTATCCGATAAATTTCGTTGTATGAATAGGAGTAGATAATGCAAGAGAGCTTTGATGAATAGAATAAAATTATTCCTTTACAGACTTAAACACGTCATTTCTATTTCTGACAATATCTTAATTTTTTAGATAATTTTAATTAATCTTTTGATAGTTCAGTCACCCCAGGACATATGTAAAAGGCTCTTATATCATATCATATTATTCGCGAGAGAAATTCTATCTATACGTTTAATGCACTCTCCAGCATTTTCTTATTATTGAAAAATGAATTGGCGCAGGCATTTTTCAAATGAGCAGGACGACAGTAGAGGCTAAGTGACGCTGTGGCTGCCACGCAGTGAATATTCCATGGGACATTAATTAACCGTTGATTAATCACGCGAGACGTACGATAAAAACGAACCTTCGCTAAAAAGAAAACTGAGTACCTCCATTTATTGACCATTTCTTTTTTCCATTCTCGGAAATACGAAAGACCGAAATGATCTTTGGATTTTATTTCATATCGCTGGGTCAAGTATTATATTGCATCAATCGAAAGGTCTTACAAATCCACGACTTTACTGCATCTTACATTTCTCCAACCTTCACTGTTTATTTTCCAGTTTCATATGTTTTCCGTTCGGCTTCGTCTTATCATTTTCCTCCACTTGTTCGCTCTTTTCGATTTATCGTTCGTAGAATGGTTTACTAGCCCTTATCCAACTATTGGAAAAGTGAAGTTTGCAATGCAAAATAATTTTTCTTTCAAGCAAGAATATTTCTTCCCATTGAGTTCAGCAGCTAGTTGAGGGAATTTTTTATGGTAAAAAACTGGCGCATTAGGTATTCGACGGCATGTACGATGCACGCGTCGTTGTAAAAGTTCTCAACGATTTTATCTTTCAACAACTACCAACGTAGAGATACTGGGAGGCGGGAAGCGTACAAAAATAGTGAGAGTTCATGATCTCAGAAAAGGGTGAGTATCAAGATCGGATTTCCCTTCAACTTTGAAGCCGGAAGTTCCGTCTTTTCTGCAATTGAAATTCAGTACGTGAAAGTCGAGTGCACAAAACCAGAATCGGGATACGTCGGGAGTAAAAAAATTGAGCGAAATTATTTTTAGTAGAGATTGGAGGGATTAACTTGGTTATAAAATCCTCAAAGCCTCTGGGGATAATTAGTTCGGTCATTAATTAGTTTGCAAATATGGACCATATCAACATTTACTTTCTCATTTAATGTAAAATTCATTCAGCTTGTTTGACATTTGATTGAAGAGACGGGTTTATTTGAATGAGAGCGTGAAAAATGCGGGCTCCCTTATTTATCTTTAGAGGCGCGAATATATGGATTATTCAACCAACAGCCAAACCTAACATATACAATTTACCCAGGACTACTTTTATGTCACTTCGGTCACATTTCCTTTGATTTGAAGCTCGAGAAAAAAAAATATATATGCAGTGAAAGGGAACAAAGAGTGAAATAAAACTTCAAACGTCTGGGAGGATTAAATACTCAGTGGATGGAACCCCGAGTAGTTGGACCAGGCTTTCGGCAATTTCCTACTGCCAAAGTCAATAGGGTTCTCTTTTACTTTTCAATGTCTCTTTTTGTCAACCATTCCACGGTGTATTCAGGAGAATAAAGATTTGACTATTGGAGGTACAATTCAGAAGCGCATGATGAAATCAAATGAAAAAACTATTTCCAAAGAGTAGACCGTTAGAAATTCCTTGAAATTCAAGTAATACCTACATTTGTATATTTAATGTTGTGAATTTTAATTGAGTTTCTTATGAATTTTATTGAAAATTCAATAAAATTGAGCTTTTTACGGCGAGGAAATAGCTTATTCGATTAAGAGAGAGGAAAAAGTATAATTGATAATCATATTTTATTCGAGAATTTCTGTTTTTGACAGCCTGATGGCCATTCAGGAGTTGAAAACATGAGGAATTAACGGCATAAAATATATGTGAATGGGGGAAAAATTCGACTTCCTGGAAGGTCAATCAATAAATACTCACCCGTCAGTTGTTGTAGAATAATTCAAGCAATAAACAATCTATCCAGATATTTCATTAATTTCAGTCGAAATTCATTGAATTGTAAAATTTGGTTTGCCCCAATGGAATCGATTTCAATGCTAGCAGGGAAAGAAAACTTGGGGCCGTCACGTAAACATGCTCGAGGCTGGGTACCAAACAATCCACTCAACTCTCCAGAGCAAAAACCAGGGTGGAGTGCTACTGAGGTGTACGCCATGTCAATGTTAGCAGTGAAAAATTACTTCTCACGTCTAAATACATAAATTGCAAATAAGGTTCGTTAGTCTTGTGAATCATCGAAATGCATATTCTGTCCATTGAGCTGTAAGTCTCCCATATGTTTCACCCATATTGTCTGCACTGTCGGTACATACATATGGAAATTTGCATACAGCTAGATTAGGGGTGAAAATACATATACAGGCTTGGGATGCGTGTTCGTTTCGATTCCATGTTGCTGAAGCCGGGTGAGCTAATTGCACCGAGCGCCGCCTGGTTTTAATTCCATTACGTGGTGGTGCGTCGTGTAGATGCAAATTTTCTGTGCTTCTGGTGCCCTTCCATGAATACACCAGTCCCTTTTCGTTTTCTTGCTTGTGAGTCGTAAGAGAGTACTAGCAATGCACCAGAAACTTGTGGATTATCTTGGGTAACCGACCAGCGAACCAGTTTTTATCCTAATGCTAGGCTTTCAATTTTCTCAGAAAATACCCCTTCTGTTTCTCGACTAAATTGTGGCTGTGGCTATCTTCCAGTGATACGGGCAGGATAGCTTGCTCGATGTGATCGTGTGGCTTTGGAATATATGGAGTGTACATACAAGTGGCGTAAGCCCAGATAGTTTTGTCGGTGAGGACAGGGCTTTTGATGGAGTGAGTGAGCTCCTCTGCTGCAAGCAATGTTCATGGTTCAGGAGCGTATAACTTCATTCGCGAATTTAGTTGCAGATCCTTGTTAAAGTGCCTCTAGTCATACTGAGTTTAATATCGAAATTTCCACCGAGGGAATTCTTTTAATGTTTGCTGAGTTGAAATATCTTGACTAACGATGAACAACTGTGAAAATTTATTTAATTGGCAAGATTTTTACAATCTGATTCTTTCAGCCTTTTCATCATAATCCTGTAAGCCCTTCCGGTATCCAATCGAGAAAAGGATTGTGACAAAAATGAACTTGATCCCAGAAATTTGTTTTTTTTTCTCACAGTGAAGATGATTGGTACCAATCATCGTCTTGTGTACCATGATTACAAGATATGAAGTTCCTTTGCTGCATCGAGAACCATCTCTATTCGCCAGTTGGTAAATCCCTTTTCCCATGTAATTACAGTACACATTGTTCAACGCCCGAGCATGCGGCGGCCCTGTTAGCGTGACAGCAGTGCACCAACGTTCTAGTCTTCCCTAGGGCCCTTCTACATCCCATCATATATATCTACACTATGTAATGGTACGTTAATATCCTTGGGGCGATCTATCACCAACTCACCACCTAGGTACCTATTCCGCTCTATTCGAACTTGTGTAGAGGCCCTGGAACACTCGATATGTTGCTAATACTGCGACCGATTCCTGACCTTGTTAACCAACTGTCCGTATATCCTATGATCAGTGTTTGGATTGGGGCATAAACATGTAGGGTAATTCATACATGCATTCGACACGCTATATGACAAATGCTTCCTCAAATGCATTATTGAAAATATATTGACATTCTAGTCTAGTAGCAATTCTTGAAAGAGTCATATTAAATTTTACTTTTCTCTCAACAGTGTTCACCTGAAAGTGCAAAATTTTTTGCAATTTCCATTATTTTTCTCATCAAATTGTGCTTTTCATGCCGATATTTCCATAAATTCCAGCGAAAATGTATGCTTTTTAGTCATGCAATAGGAGATTGAGGACACATAACATATGAAGGAAGAGTAAAGACTTTGATACTACATGTTGGATAGAAATAGCGAAGGAAAAATATCGGAGAGGGTATGGGATAGTGAGAGAATCCTCTGGGAATATTTGGTTGAATACACAGTGCCTTGTTGGTTGAATAGAGAGGCAGTGTGTGGTGTATACAGTTTGGTGTAGGTATCTCTTCAAGTACTTTATGTTCGTGTCGTGTCATGTCGTACGGTGAGAATGCAATTTTGTAAATTCGCGGGCAACGAGGCGCGAGACTCGTTTCGCATGCAGTTTATGCATCAGTGGTGCATAATCTAATGCGCTTTGTAGCACAGATTTTGTTAAAGACACTGGAGGTTTTCCCGAGTATTGTAAAGTCCTATTTCGCTTTGATTGTTATCATTATTGTCAATATTTCATGGTGATGAGAAAACAAATCAGGTATGAATCGCCAGTTATGAAATTTCTGATGTCAAAGGGATAGATCATCATCGGCTCTCATTAGAAGATGAGGAAATGAATAAATGGAAGATTCTTTTCATCCTACAGAGCCAACAAATCCCTCAATCTTATTCTAGCCTTCTGCGATCCCTCGAATTTCAATCTTCAAGATTGGAAAAATGTAAGTTAAAATGTTTGCCAACGGTGAGATTGAATTCTTAACCTCCTTGGAGTTCCTCCGGTGGTGAAGCCCAGTCCGCAGCTACTTCTCTTGGAAATTCACTTGGGCTGTCGTTCAAACCACCGATGCGACCTCTACTCCCTTACCCCCATTCATCGTATATATTCTAAAAGTCTTTTAATCAGCGTCCATTGGAGGCTGGAATTCAGTTCATGATTGGCGGTAAGAAGTATCATCAGGTTTTTTAACATCATTATTGCATTGGGTTTGATAGTATCAAGGTATATCAGCACTGGTGGAGCTGTTTCCAAAGTATCCGGAAGAATAATTTTTTTTTTCTGTGGAGAAAAGTTGTCAATTTTTCTCGAGACATCTTGTCAATATCACGAGTTGAAATTAAAAGTTGGGCTCAAGTGTACCTGGACATGGATATTGAACTATATTGTTTTTTTTTTCAACATCATCTCATCGGAAAATATATTTATCCAAACTCGTTCTGAAAAGTTTATCTGTAAACAACTTTTGAAGTTGTGATCGCTTTCCTACCAGCGAAATTATTTTGAATTTCCCTCATCACTCGCAATAGGGGGGGGGGGGAAGGAATCGATAGTCAATTTTTTATTGAAGGGATATGAATCACTTGACGATTTCATTACTGCATCACATTGATGAAGGTCGCTGAGGTTTAAACACAGATCAATCTCGTTGGACTTGGCTGACTTCCATTTTCACCAGCACCATCAAAACATGAAATTTTTCTCATTTTGTGGACGCTTCAATGGACAGACTTCTCCACCAGCGCTCTATATAAACGTATATACAGGTGTACGTAATGGGGGAAAAATAAAAGTTGGCGGAAGTTGAAGTTGGCCCGGTGTTTCTCGAAAGTAACAGCGACTAGGTTATTACTATCAATAAGTGCTGACCGCTATAGCAGAAGTGTGCTCACCAAGTTCTCCCCATAGATTGTCAATACAATTACGATGATGCAACAATTGCCAAGAAAATAATATGAATTCTTCTCCTGAATTACCAATTTTCAAACCATTTTTCGGGTGAGGGAATTTGCACTCTGGGCTTTCACGGGATTCACTCGTTACGCGCACCAACTATAAATCGAGAGCTTCCGGTTGACCGAACTCTCAACCTGCACGAACTTTGATCACCCCCCTCGATTTTGGCGAATTCGCTTGGCGTTAACCACAAAAGTGTATATACCTAGGAAGTCTCTTGCAACTCGGAACGTACGAGTCGAGGATAACACTTCCGATATGTACGTAGTGCTGACTCTGTGGTGTATTTGAGTTCGCCGAGGTTGACCAGCAGACGTGGTAGGGAAACGATTTTTTTTTTCTAAGTGATGTGCAATGATTTTGAATAACGATCTGGGACGCATTGCATCACTCCTTCGTTGTCTATTCACGAGAATATGGATTGAGTAGCAGAAAGAAAAAATTAAAGACAATATTTGTTGAGGTCAATGCAAGGAGAGCGCTACAAAGTCAAGGGATTCAGAGAGATTTACTTGGTGTGCAATCGAATGAGGAAGGTGGAGAGGAAAAAACGCTTTGGACTTCTCGTTTCAAAGGTTGAGCTGCTGGGATATAAGTCGAGGGATAAAGAATGAAGGAGACGAAGAAGTGGTGGTGAGTATTCTCAGTGGTTTTATCGGAGGAATTGCATCGTTGTTGGACGGGCTGCCAAATTCCTCGGGTCCTGCACACGCGGAAATTACATTCCCAAGATCCAGACCAAGCTTGGATATGATATAGAGATGGGTGTAGCAAAAAAACATGGGCTTTGAGAAAATCCAAGAGTGAGAGAGGTTGAAGGGAAAATCCAGATGATGGGAATAACGAAAAAAAATAATAATAGGGCCAAGGACATTCTGTGGAAAATACTGTGGATCCAGTTTTAAAAAATGGATGGCTTTGAATCTAAAGGCATATATGCATTATTCAAGCGGTGAGGGGAGGCAATTGCCACAATCTTCGTTCATCAATTTTATGACCTACAATTTTCATTCTCACTCAATGATGTAAATTCATCTGAGAGGAAATTTCCATCGTTCAAGCCGATGAAAATTGAATTAATTTCTCTTTCTATTTGCCTTTTGCCGGCAAATTTAATTGCAACACCAATTCAGAGTTGGGGCTTGTCTTTCTAAAGCAAATGTATGTCGAAGTGGAATCCTCTCTTTTTTTTCTCCATTTGCATATGTCTGCACATATATAAATGCATTCATGCCACCTTTCCCCTTGAGTAAAGTTTCAAAACTCGAGTTCTGCTGGGTCCTAGATTTTCAAGTTTTCGTTCGTCGACATCGCCTGAAGACCTGCCATTCACCAACAGTATAAATATCACAGTGAAATGTATATTCGTGAATGTCAGGAATTGATGAAATGCTTGACTTAATGAATGAAATGGAAAATTCACCTGTAAAACATCTTCCGATTAATCGAGCTAATCTGTCTGTGAATTAATGTCTCAATTAAGATTCCCGTGACCTGGAATGTAAGTTATATCCCGAGAGAGATCCCTCATTGAAATAAAGGGGGGTGGTGGGTAGGGGTGGAAAGTAGGAAGCAGGAGAGGTAAATGCTCCATTCATCTGTCTCTATTGTGGTGGATACTCATGCGAAACTGATCATTGTCATCAAGCAATTCTGCAATTTTTATTATTTCATTCTGTATTCATTCATGTAAACCTGACGCCGTCAACATATTTTTTCAGCCGTATGTCTGTACACTGTTTTTATTTAAATCCAGCTCTGTGTACTTTTCACTCGTATGCTTTTAATCACCGATAATTAATGATTCACGTTGGATGTCCAGCGACGTGCAAATATTTGATCGTATTCACACAGTAGACTTTACCAACGGCGATGCGATAATGAAATAAAATAGAGAGCTGTTAATGATTGTTGTTATTTTAAATGAAAATATAATTCAAAATATAGGCCGTAAATATAATTTCCTATAGACAGCAATGGAAATGAAATTTTAAGGCCACGATTGACAATTGCAGACGCCATAATCCGAAGTGGACGAAGCAATAAGAATAGTCATTGAGTTGATTACCGATAGTGCCATGTTCCAATTAGACTAATGATGTCAAGGATTTAATAATCGCAAATTACTCGACATGGAAGAGGAAAAAATGGACGAACAGAGAGAAATTAAATTTACCTCTGTCTTGATGAATCTCTCATTTTGTCTTTCTTCGAAGGAAAAGTCTTTCGGTGTACGCTATTGATGAGATAATCAAGTCAGTCGATTATCTCCCCTTTGTTCTTCGGCATTAAATAATATATTGGATTATTGAAATTTCATCTCTCAGAAAAACTGTGAAGGATATTGGCGAAGGCTTTGGAATCAAATATTTTTCTGTGAAATTCATAGATTGAAGGCTAATGAAGGAAGACTTGAAGGTGTCATCGGAGAGTGGTTTGAAATTACCGGAATTACGCAATTTTCACATGTCTGAAAAATCGTATTAAATATCCCAATGGAAGACGGTCTATTCGGATTGGATTCATCAAAGTGAACATTCATTACATCAGAGTATTCAAATTTAAAACTAACAAAAACAAGTACATGAAATAATTCGTAATAATTGGCATTCTTTATAATTCATGGTTCCAAAGTTTTTCCCTGGATAAGTCATCAGTCTGACCTGGGACTTGACCCACCTTTCGAGAAACCCAAATGAAAAAAAAAATCATAATAAAAGTAAACAAGTTTGCGAAGGCACAGAAGGAGAGAGACTGCAATAATGAGAGTTGCTTGAAGCGGTCATATGCTAGTGGTTTGTCCGGTGTGTGGACGTACATCGAAAAAACCTGAAAGACAGGAGTAAATAGGACTGAAGGAAAAGCAGAGTGTGTTACGATAGTCAACAACAGAACCAATAACGCTCAATAAGAGACTTGGCGGTACTCCATTCATTGGGGAACTTTGAGTACTGTGGAAGCATTGAAAAAAACGGAAAAACTGGTTGTCAGATATACAGATGAGTGTATGGTCCAACTGTTTTTCGCCAGATTTATCTTTCTCTCTGCTAATATGGATAGAATATCGTTACCGTGAACGTAAAATTCTATCACCGCTGTCGAACGTCGTATTATCGGTACACCTACATACAGGACGCATTTGTCCTCTCCCTTGTCCCATCCTCTGCCTAAACCGAAAATCGAATTACTCGATGCTACTCGACGCCCCAACGAGAAAACGTTGTTAACCGGTGTAGTTATATATCGGCCATATTCGTGTCGCGTTCCACTGTCAATTGAGTTTGTACCTCTTGTCGATTTGAAAAATAGATATCGTCGCAATAGAAAACTTGTACGTATCACTCATGTATTTTTGGACACTATAACGAAGATGAATGATTTTTGCGATAATTGGGTTGAAATGAAGCCTGGTGATGATGAATTTGCACTGGGTATTCCCTGAAAGCATCGCGAATTCCCCGGCATCATTAATTCAAAAAGTAAAACAAGCATTCATTTTTGCTCTAAAGCCGGATCTCAAGGATTATTAAAAGTTACTATATGCCGGTGCAACAAAGTTTTGGGCAATATAAGGATAACTGGTGGTGTGCTAGACATACGCTTTATCAACGTTGTAACGAGCTGTCGGCATTATTGCCATGGTAGTGTCTCATCGTATAACTTTGGTAAGCTGACGCGGCGTTTCTAATAAAATGATCTACGAACGTTTGAGCCAGTTCACGGTTGACTGCCAGTAATGGTTGACTTGCGCTAGCGCCACTCTCTATGTGCGGAAGAGGCTAACCGCACTGTAACACTGAGGATATTCAATGAAATTGATACTTGAATGAAGTTGTACGATCTGCAGGTTCAATTAATTATCCAATATCAAGGAGATGGGACATATAGTTTAGTTGGAATTTTCTAGCAGAAATATTTGCGAGTGAAAAAATTACAAGGGCCAGATGACGAGCAACGATGAGTGATAGCAATCGATTGGAAAGCTTTTACAATGGCCTGTCTCTGAAATATTATACATAGCATCAATAGGGCGATGCAGTCACGTAGCGCAATATATTGGATCGGGCTTTAGTGTACCTGCGATGTGTTGTACGCCAGCATTCAGGATTCTCCTCCTCGTTAGCATACATATTTGCGTACACATCCACCATAGACTATCTCCCTCTTTATCTCTCCAATACTCCCCATACTCTTGCCTCGGCCATACCCCAATGGCTTTCACACCCTCTCGAATATGTCGCTCGCCATAGCATCGAGATACAAGCACCCAACGACGAGAAACACCAACGTTGACATTAGCATTGGGCCGCTTCAACATCTTCATTCTACTCCGGTGGAGCAACATTTGGTTGAGAAAGCATCCAATAACATGGATATTGCGATGAATTCTCTTTTCTTAATGCATTTCACCACTAATTTAACCACGTTTGGAAAATTTTTTGAATTTCAAGGAAGAGGCATTTATGAATTTCATAATTGGATAGAGCATTAAATCCGCCGAGGAATTTCTTATTCATTTTGAAATTTAGGACAATAATTGCTTGAACTTTCGCCATTTTCAAGAGTTTCAAGATTTTTCTCTTAAAAGTCAAAGAATAATTTTCGGCCACTGCGCTGGCATTTCCAAGTGGAAAGGATTGCGATATTTAACTCGAGAGGACGTTATCAATGCGCCATTTTACGACTGGTTATTTTTCAGACGGGTAATCCGCCCGTTGTCAATCGGAAGGATCAATTCCCGATAGTTCTCCCTTTCGTGAGCCACAACTGAAAAAAAAATCTGAGAGTGTGAAAAAACAACGCTGGCGGTAGGAAGAAACCGATTGGCGCGATAAAAAGTTGAGGGAAAAAATTCCGAGAAAATGAGAAAGAAAAAGTTGTTCATTTTTTTTTTACTCGCGAAGATGAATAAGAGAAGCCGCGGAAAAGCGAGTGATAAATTGCTCAACTCGTTGAGTGGTGGAAATTTAAACGGCCTCAATTATTTTATTTTATTCTCCCCAGTTCTTCCCTGTTTGAAGATCAAGGGGAAATGGTGTATATATGTGATAGAAGTTATGAGCACCTAAATGAATATGTCCCATAACCGCAGCTGTAGAGAAGATGATACACGATAACACTATCTCCTTTAATCCGCGTACGTGTAAACTTGCTGTGTAGCTCTAGGGATCCAGGAATGGAAGAAAAATATACATAGCAATGTTACAGAAGTACAATACTCAGAAACAACAATAGCCAGAGGGCAAGAATGACTCCAGAAATAGTAAAAAAGAAAAAGTACAACGGGGAAAAAGAAACAGCGGGAAAATGAAGCAGCTCATGGATAGCTTCCTCCATAACAGCTCTCTTGGCTCACTCGGTTCCAACAAGGGGGAAACAAAGTTGATGCACCACTCATCCTCTGAACGACACAACCTATATAGCCTATTGAAAAATAACAAACTGAGTTGTTGAGTTTAGGTAGAGAAGGAAAAATTTGACGGAAAATTCAACATTTTCATTTCACAGGTGAATTCCTTTTGGGATCGAGAGAGTCACATAGACAACGAGCTGCACATTTATGTCGATATATTAAAGGACCATTATACAAAGTACCATGCGTTTGCATGTCTTGTGCGCCAATCACAGCCGTTAATTGGCTATGGCCAATAAAGCGCTGATTAGCAGTCTGGTGGGTTGAATCGGTGTGAGATCCAGCAAGTTTGCTCATGTGTACATTAATTGTGCGCATGTGGATGCACCAATCTAGAACTCCACTGAATACGGCGACAATGGATATCAGATATAATCGCAAATACTATACCACTATATCTATTCAATATATGTATTGATTTCGCGGTGGTAGTGGTGGTGGAGGGGGGGGGGAGTCCCATGACTTCCTCTACTGAGGGAGAACAGAAGTGAGTACGTGACCACAATCGTCGATTGGCATCGAACGTTGTCCACCTCGTGTGGCTGCTGCCTTATCCCAGCTTTTCCACTATTCTATAGTTGTCTCTAGTGCATATGATATAACACTAGATAATACAGTCTTGATTCATCGCCGAAATACAGTCAGCGCGACGTTAGAAAATAAATTGAAAAAATAAATGTTTGAACCCTGTGGAAAATAATGAAAGCCAAGGGAAGGATTTGGGCTCGTGAAAAGTGTATTACGGTTGTAAAAGTCGTCTTACGAGCGGAGAAGACGAACGATTTCCGCAATTACTTCCGCCAGTGTGCAATCTCCCATTTCCCAGGGATGAGTGGTGTTCACAGGGAGATGTACAGGAGATGTCCCTTACTTCCTCACGACTGCCTCTTTGTCCACTTTATTAGTCGCGTCCCCTCCTAGGTATTTTACCACTTGAATGCAAGTACTGGTTTTTTTTTTTTTCCCATAAACTTGGGTAATTTGAGATTGTTTTTTTTAATTGGATTGTTTTGATTACTTCAACAACTGAAATTAATCATGCGTGCTCATGAAACTGGCAATTTTCACTGTCGTTATCTATTATCAGAGGTTTATCTTGGATTTGATAAAATCGATTCGTTTATGTTATTCATGTTATTTATACATCCCTGGAGGATACAGGTTATAATGGAGCTTGACCGCGTACCCGACAACCGTGATTATACATCGTTATCCTGGTTGAGCCACCGGAAATGACGGGCCAATGGTCGCGCTCGGCCTTGTTGGTACCATCAGCTATACGCTGTACATCGATGCAAATTTCTTGCGAGTTTCCGTAATGTATAGCCTTATTAGCACGTGTCTCATATGCAGGGAGGAAAAGCTTGGCCAACTGGCGGATCAATTCCATATGGAGTCCATCCTCTTCTCTCCATTCCACACTCTTATTGAATTTTTTTTTTCCAGTATTATTTACACTGCATAATGTATAACGCTGTGAGCCACGATTTTCACCATCTGGGTGCCTCGTGAAATAATGAATTTTCGCGATAAATCTCGACTACTTTGTAAAATATCATCCTCTGGAACGGCAACCATACATATGATACTCCATACTCGCTTTTCCCCTGTGGATTTACACCCTCCTCCCAATGGATATTTCCACTGTGATAATATACGCATCAGATGCGAATTAAATTGTTCTCGTGTCAACTCGATAGGATTTTAATGGGGATTTATTATGACGAATGTGTGTTGGTATGCTATCTATATTTATTTATCAATCGATACACTCTCTGGCGTTGGATTTAACATCGTTGCCGGTCAAATTGTCGAAATGTTGTTATTAAAATTCAATAGAATGTAATCTTTAATTATCATAATGAGTTTGCACGCTTAACACGAAGAAATTAAATTTTGTTGAATTTATTTTTATTTTTGTAAATGTGAATATTCAGACTGTATACTCTCAATGAGTAATAGAAAAGTGTCTCAGTTGCATGTTAATGATAGCCAGCGTATTTCATGGGGACCCCCGACTGTGATTTCATCTCGTTTATTACGGATTATGGTTTGCGAAGGAGGAAGAGCTATACATAGCAGAGGGATCGATCTTCGGAGCATTCCTATGTTGGTACGGTCAGTTATACGATGTACCCCAGGAATTTCCCGATTGGAATACCTAGGATTCTCCTTCAAATTGTGTCTATATTTCTCTAGCAATAGTGCCCACAATTCTTCTCATTTTTCATGCAATTTCCTTTCGATTTTGGTTGACATTTTCTATTTTTCGGGAATTTTCTGCTCGAGTAAACAATGCATGATGCACTTGCATTGTGAATTTTCCCTCAATAGTATAAAATATGGATTGAACTAGACGTCTTATCGAACTCTCAGATGAGCTCAATTGTGGCGCAGCCAAAAGATCTGTCAAACGACTCAAGCTGTCCCTAAATAATTTAATGCTCCAACGATGTTCTCATATGTGTCACACTGTCCTTTCCATAAGACTGGAATTCATATTTTATTCAAACATCCTGTTTTTGTTTTTGTTTTTCTCGTCTCACTTTTTGTTCTTTATTCAGGAATACAAGTTTCCATTGAGTTGAGTTTCCAACCCATCCCCTGTGGAATAAGAAAACAAGGAAAACACGGGCTACCTTTCCTGGAGAAAATGTATCCCATGTAGAATATAAGGATGCCACTTGTGATGCTGCTCACCGGTACATCGTAATCTTATATACACAGATATATCTCATACTTCTATTACACAGCACACATGCGAGTCGCCAGATACCACGCGAATTCTTTAGGGGTAGGGCGGGTGTACGCATTTAGGTAAGTAGGCGCACACACGGGGAAAAATACGGGACGAGCGTGCATGGCAAATGTAATGATATTCTCTCTGTCTTCTCCAACTGCGACGTATGTTTATTGTTTATCGTAATTTTTTCAATGGGAGAAGAACCGATTATTTGTGTTTTCGGCTGAATTCAGTTTTGCAGGAACCCGGAAAATTGCAATTTCATTGAATATTCCCCAAATTGACCGATTTTTCAGCAACATATATTCGGAAATGTATGGATTAGTCGTTGCTGAAAATTTTATGATATTTGAAAACGATAAATTTCAATTTGAGATCGGCGCGCGCACATTTTATTATAATAAAAAAAAAAAAGAAAAATGGAAATGGTTTGATTGCCCTGTCCCTAGTGTACAGGATGATATGCATCATAGTGCGCGATAGTAGACGACTATGCCCACCAATGTATTACGCCGAGGATTGGATTATCTCACGAGTGGTCTCGCTGTTTATTCAGGTTCTCTTCGTAAGTGCCTATAGCTATAACATGCACCCTCTTGACAAATGCAAGCTAATACGGAGGGATAAAATCACGAGGACCACGCTCCTGCTCCCCACGTAATTGCTTCAAAGAGTATACGCGTGTGGATCTCATACTGCGACCGAGAATCCACCTCACGTTGGTAGCTTTAATGTAGATAGGGACGTCCATATTCATTGTCTAAACAATTTGAAATTATGTGGGAGAAGAAGAGTTTTTAAAAACCCTCGTGTGCCCCTTCAGACGAGTAAGACTGGAGGCGAAACAGCCCTGCACCCTAACCAAGAGTGAGATAATGAGAATTCTCAATGAGTCATTAAGATTCTCTCTTTCTTCTCAACTTTCCTCATTTTTCGTTCTACTCGACTCCCGTGCAACAAAGGGAGAGATTTTATATCACAATTATCACGATTTGCTTTTCATTTATAATTCCAACATCATTCGGAGGATTTATCAGATTTCTGGTAAAAATTATGTAGTCATGGGAATAGTTGGGAAAAAATATCATGCAGGCAGTTAATTTTTTTTTATTCCCAGTCCACCACTTTTCTTTGCCGGTATCAGCGTCTTTCGAGGAGAAATGAATTGCTCTATTCACCGGGTATATTTTATTCTCTCTTCTCCTTATTCATGCATTTTTCCACTAGCCTCGAGGAAATTAATTCTATGCGTTTCGTAACGTTTCAAAAGGAATCTTGGAATATTGGAAATTGAAGAGTTTTCAAAGATGATTGAGATAGGATGATTTCAGCTCATTTACTCTGCTCTTCAAAATCCACCAGGCATTTATCAGGGAAGCTCATAATGACATCGTGGTTTTGTGTGACTTGGGGCGAAGGAATGAAAGCCATCAACAGAGATTGACGTGGGCTCGCAATCGTGATCGAGTCTAGAATTCAGAAGTGCTGGAAAGGAGAGGGTTCTATTGAGAGGACCCAATGCACGGCTTTATATTTTCAATAAAATACACCTTTCATTCCGTTATCAGGATTCAGGTGGCCTCCTCGTTTGCCTTTTTTTTTATCTCTCAACTAGAGAGAGAATTCTTGGAATCGATCGGGGCAAGTTGAGCTGGATTATACGCTGTGAGGGATTTTTCATTCCGAAGTTCTCTATTTTCACAATATTATAATGTCGAGTGTTTTTTTTTTCTTCTCGTGTCGACTTGGCGAAGAAATTTTAAGCAGATTCTTTTCACCGGATATAGATCATGTATGGAACATACTCGGTATCACGTCTTGACAAGTGTGGCCAACTCGGCCCCCTACATAATGAAACTTCTTCCAGCAGCAGGCTGCGACATGTTATAGAAGATTTGGGTACAGTGTACGGAGAAAAGTTACCACAGCTCGTGTATATGTCATCGGCTCGTTCACTTGACTCACGTCACTTACCACCCTCCTCTTTTCACTAGTCTACGTGTCAGGAGGCTCAAAGTGCCACGTTCAGGAAACGCTTTTCCTTCTATCTAACTCACTTCCATTTTCTGTCTCGTCTAGGATTTTGTATGATTTTTCCTTGAAAACTCTCTTGGCTGAAAGTCACCTATACTTAAGGGAGGGCAGTGTCTATTCGCACGCTCCACGGTAAATTTTACCGTGAATTCACGGTAGATCCTCACTCACATCTTGTCTGACATCTCTGCTACGAACTCTGGTTTTCAACTCTGACAGTGGAGTTGAAAAGCAAAATTGTGACAACATTGTCCAGTGGGGTCTAGGAGTTTCCCCTGGTTAAAAAATCATCCTTAGAATCATTTGCTCTTGCACTCGGGCGTCGAAATTTAATTTGAGAAATAAAAGTTGAGGGTCCACGATCTCCCATATATCCACGGTAGAAATTACCTTGAATCAACGGGAAAACGTCCCGTACATCCACGGTCAAATTTACCGTGGAGACATGAGGAGTTGGTGAAGGTGAGGATCTCCATATGTTTCTCCCATATTTCATGTATCCAAAAATTGATAATTATCGTGATAAAGCTCATTAATATTGTCAAACTTGAATTAATACAACATCCGCTTCAGTGAGTAGAAATTTCGTTGTCGATAAATGATGAAAAAAAAGTCTTGAACACCGTATTATGATATTTATAGCTCTCGGAAGGCATTGAGAATACGCAAATGAATTCCCGCTGTACCGACGAGAGAAATATTTCGCCTCGCGTTGATTTCCACCTCAGCATTATGAAGTAGTGTTTCGCTAGCCGCCATCCTACTTCTGCTTTTAATCTCACAACGGGGGATACAGCCACCTCGCTACGGAGACCGGATTTGCCGTTGGTGCGATTTAACGACCGCGTT
The DNA here is from genome assembly GCF_001412515.2 of Diachasma alloeum. NCBI lineage: Eukaryota > Metazoa > Arthropoda > Insecta > Hymenoptera > Braconidae > Diachasma > Diachasma alloeum. The sequence goes on from NW_021681024.1 coordinate 58,550, forward strand.
TTCCTCTCCCCCAGCCATTGCATTTTATCCCAAATCTGTGTATCTGTGTACCTACACAGGTACATGACATACACAGCGCGAGGCTTTTTACCGCATTCATCTGTATTCCCAAATTGTGGAAGCTCATTCACAACATGCATGTAGTATTTTGATTCAACATGTTGAAAAACAATATAAATTGCAACAGTTATGTAAATTTCACAATATGGGATTCACTTGGCAGTGGAAGCAGTCGTTTTGACTGGTCGTATTCCCTTTGCGTGTAATTAGAGGGATGATGATAGGAATGATGTCTAGTCTCCCTTTTCGTTTGGCTCGCTAATGTGAATGATATAATGGAACGAAAACAGGGCGTAAGGTTGCCCCTGGGGACTTATATAGTTGGAGAGGGACCTCTAGTCCGGTGAAAGAGAGGCTTTTGGTGTTTGGCCTGGCGGCTACTCACTCCACTCGGGATCCAGTCAAGTACGTTGCCTCGGTTCGAATTACGCCGAGTTCGCCATAGGGGTATATAATATTCTGTCTTTCGGTTAGTATGCGAGTGGATTGATTATGTTTATCTTTCATTAGGAACACAGTGAGGTCCTGCCCCTCGTGTGCACACTAAAGTACATGAATTATAAATACGCGTGATTTCTATCTGAATCGCTATCCCTGGAGCTTTTAATTACCGGACTTACACCTCATGAATAATCCTTCATTTTAAGACAACCGATGGAATGAGAACAATAGAAATTAATAATTAGCGAGTATGAGTTAGTAGAAATTCCGCGGGCAACCGCGTGCGGCTTGACCCTTGATGGGAAAGTGAAAAATAGTAAATTACTTGTGGCTGGAGAGTATAATCTCTACTCTGCCGACGGCGATAATTTTGAGGAAGATTATCAATACCCTATAATCAGTACTAAAGTGATTCAGAATGCAATGTTTATGGATATTAGAAACTAATTATTATAATGCATAATATAATTTTTTTCAACTCCATGTTTTATTAGAAAAAAATGGCCCATTCATTATTTTACGAAATTCATTTCTCTTTTTTTTGCGAGAAAGCTTTTGGGTTGCTAAAATTCCATGGCAGCTTAATGTTTTCTATCATTCACACCGTAGCCACTCTTTGTCTTTCAATTAGTCGCATTAGTTGCATTGCCTACGCTATTAATATCTCGACAGATAAGTTGAGTGTTTAATGGAAAAAGCAGTGGGAAAGAGTGTTGACAGTCTCATGTTTGGTTCACGCTGCATTACCTAGGAGCTACATACAATTCCCCTTATTTAAGATAATTTTTTTTTCCAAAGTCTGATGCACTCTGTGATAAGGGGCTCCACGTCCCGAGGCGAAATGCGTGCATCCTGCTGTGGGAGTCTGCCTATGTTTTTCTTTTTATACGGCATATGAGAACAAAACTTTATGGCATATGAAATTGTGAATGAGAAAACCTCGGTGATTTAATCCATCGTATTCGTATATATAATAATACAGCAGAAAATGTTCAAGATATTACCGACAATATTCGATTGTTCACATAACAAATGGAACATTGAAGTACAATTCGGTCGTTTCGATAAATTCATTGGTTGGAATGGACCGCATGATGGGATGATTGGCCTCCCTGATGAAATCTGATGGACTTATAACACACACTCCCCCTGGGTAACGATCATCTCGGGCGTTAACCCATCCACTTCCGTTTAGCATTTCTCTTATTATCTTCCATTGTCGTTTGTCATTTGTGGAGTTTCACGATCAGCCAATTTACACAACGACAAATCTAACCACTGTACAATTGTCTGGTAAAAGCCTCTTCACACCCAGGAAATCCTTAGGTAACTTGAATGGAATGTCTTTTTTCAAAAAAAAAAAAAAATTATGGGGTTCAGGCGCGTCTGTACACGCTGAGGAAAAAGCCGACAGCTGCGAGACAGACCGCCTTCTCTCGCCACAAGTTCATTCCATTTTCTCTCCCTGCATTCTTTCGGGAATAGTTGGGTTGGCTACGCCCCTCAGTCAAAAATATTCTTACTTATTATTTGAGCCAAATCTTGAAAATCCCCATAAGCTCCCCCACGTTTCCCATGTTTTTTTTTAAAGATGGAAAATGGGGATGCATTGAGATTTTTGTTTTCAAAATAAAAAGTTTGAGTTGGTTTTTTTTTATGACAACACATGCATGTTTTTATTCCATCCAAGTATAGGAAGAAATTGGAGGAATGTATCGAATTTTCAAGAGAATATCAAATTTCAAGATTAAGGCAGTGGATGGGTTTTTTTTTTTCAAACAGAAGATGAAGAAAGAATTTATACAAAAGTATTTACTCCAGGTATTCGTTCGACAATCAACTCCACTCCATTGATAATCTAACGGAACAAAACATATATACATATACGCTGATAAAGATATGCTAAATCGCTTTTGTTCAGAATTTACTGAGATATATCAATTCGTATGGACAAATTACGTGAAAAATAATTTCATGAAATTATAACGTCGGTTCCTTTTACACTGATAAATGTCACTCTCCACGATTTCACGGTTTGTGCAAAAAGAACAACATATTTTATCACAGATAAATAACTTGGCACAGTATTTCAATAATAATATGGTATCAAACATGTTCAGGTCCCAGCTGAATTGAATTGGGTATCCTGGTCAGGTTTATTTGGTAGTGGTCGGTTAGCCATTTTTCTAGTTGACGTTGCGACTCCTTTGGAGTCACGGAGTTCAGAGTAAAGATGTGCACTGAGATCATTGGGGCTGGTATATTCGCAGAGCAATGAATTGACAGGTCGCTTGTGTTTTGTTCCCAAAATACTTTCGCCCAGGGTTTTCAAGAATGTTAATGGTCGCTGTTGCTCTTTGTGTACTTGACCGTCGAGTCTCTCAGTTGTTTCTCGATAAGGATTTCCCTCCCCCCGAATGGGATTTGCGTATTTGTGTTGGCGGTTTTCATCGATCAAATGATCATTGACAACATCAGGTGGTAGGGGATGAGGAGCTCGGGCAGCAGCGGCAGCAGCAGTAGCTGCCAAGTTGAAGGTAATTGTTTGGGAGAGTCTGCTAGTACTTGGAACTGTCTCATCCCCAGGCAATTCAGCATACAAATGGTGAAGATCACATGTTCGTTGATCTCTTGGCTCCATGTAATCTGCAATAGCTGGTCTCATCATACTGTCTGGTGGAAGAAGCTTCTCTAAAGATGGTGCCCTGGTTCCAACATTGACTGAAGGTCTCACATTCCGTGTTCGTTTGACTCTCGGTGCGATAATATCATAGGCATTCTCTTCACCCCTTGGAAGGGATCTATCACTATTATTATTATTACAATTCTCTTCGACTTTGATCAAATCATAGAGATGTTCGATCATATCCCTAGCTTGACTGTAATTCTCAGGATCGTTGAGACGCTCTCTGAGCTCCTTCAGATACTCCTCTGTGAGTTCTTCGGGGAGTGTTTGCGTCGCTTTATTCTCAGTGTAAGTGAAATCCTCTACATCATTCTCATGGATAATAGTTTGTTCATCCAGATCAATGGTTCTGGCTTCTGGGTGCAGGCCAGCATATTCATTGATACTCAATCGGGAAATTGATCTGGCCGATGTTGCTGCTGTAATTCCATTGCTGGGCGACAGCCAGGAGTTTGAAAAATTCAATGATCGAGAGATGAGCTTTGGACAGACTCCTCGGCGCCGCATGTAGACAATACCACAGGCAAAAATCACGCCAACAACTATCAACACTGCGACAACACACACAATGATTATTAGTCTCTTCTCCCGTTCCAACTGTTCTGGATCACTCATCTCCACGTCAAAATAACTATTCAGCCGGGGGTAAACATGTGGACCAACGCTCGGTGGACTAACACTTGGTTTTGACGTTTCCGAGGGCTCCTTGCATGTTATATCACCTTTAGGAGTGCAAAAGGTATTTGTGAAATTTCGCATCGCCAAGTAACCTTGGGGCGCCTTGAAACACTTTTTCAACCATTCACCAGCTACACAAAAACTAGAGTCCATCATCCATGATGTTGATGTATTTTTGCCGGATACTTGACGCATCCAATCTTCTATTACACAGCTACAAACTTTCTCAAAAAAATTATTGCCCACTTTTGCATACGTCACTCTTTCACTGACGGAAACAAATCTGAGGGAACCATCTGATGGTCTGCTTATTCGATTTCCACGGAATGAAAAATCATTATTTGGAAACTCAGCGGTTGCTTTTGCTATGTCGTCTGCAACTATGGCTTCCTCTGCCAATTCCACAAATAAATTTTCATCTATGGCTATTTTACTCCACTGTCTTAATGTCACTGCATTCTTCCGGAGACTTTGGAACTCGTTGTTATTGAAGGTGGCTGTTGCTATTGAAGAATCGATAGCTCCCTCCTCAATTTCATTAATTCTGAAATTAGAATCACTCATTAATTTTCTACAAACTCAACATTCAGGATAAGTCAAGTCGTAGAAATGTTCTTCATTCACTGACCTTGAATACTGAATGCTAAAATTAGTGAAGGCAGCTCTGAATGCACCAGTCTTGATGGTTTTCAGTCTGACCTCAACCAATTCCAAATTGGGAATGAGCGTTTGGTCACTAAATGCCCCGGGCTCGATCTCAAATATCGATGCATTAGTGATTTTTATACTTAATATCATCATGGGACAGAATGCATCCTTTCGTATGACCCTCATCCAGACGTCATCCATTCGTATTTCTGCGGCAGCCGATGGAAAGACGAGGCTTGGAAGTTCAGAGATTCTGACGCTTTGGAACATAATCTGCAACAACAGTCAATTACTTTCAAACGTGCATCATTTTTCTTCACACGTCTCTGACTTTTGTAAAAAGAACTCGATCGATTAACAATATTTATATATATTTCGATAATTAAATTACTGAAAATAATGGCAATACCTTGGTTGCTGGTCCATGTCGCCCATACGGTGGTGCCTCGAATTTAAATGCATTGCTGGACAATTCCAGTGTTGGGACTTCCTTCACAGTAAACCTCAAAAGCCAGGAAAAAGCATTTGGTTTAATTTCCACGTGTCGACATTTTGATATTAACACGGAGAGAGTTCCTCGAGCATTTTTAAAAGCATGTGACTCCAGGACAACTTTGGTGCATTCAGAAATCTCCAGGAGAGGATTTGGAGCTGTTATATTTTCGAACGCCTGCTGCTTTGCTACGAAGCTACGGATCCCAGTAACGTGCACTCTTTTCAGCTGTGCCCCTCCTCTGAATGCACCTGAGTGAATCTTCAATTCTCGGCAACGTGATACCGATACCTCAGATGCATCTTCCGGAATACTCCCTTTTTGAAGCTCCACATCCTGTAACAGAAAACTCACTTATCAATTTTTTTTTTTTACGAAATTTGCGGAGTTGGCTTACGGAAATTATTGAGCATAGTTTCAAGTCGGCACTTTTTATTTATAGATACTTTACATGACTACCAAGGTATCATGAATCATCATGGAATATCATATGTTCTACGCGTGATTATGTAAATGACAGTTCCAGGCTTCCAGTGGCAATTAAAACGAGAAAAATATCAGAACGTTTGCTTATTAAATTCAGTTTTTCTTCAAAGGAAAAATACAAGTTTGTAAAGTCACGTGTAGACCATGTAAACTTCGACTTGAGAGAAATGGACATAGAAATTGTTTGCACGTATACATGTGCCCTTGATTAGTTTACAACTACTATTTCCGGTTGGTAACATATTCAGAATCATGTTCTCAATTTTGTTTTTGAACGCCCGTAAACGTTCTTCTCCATGCTTGGAAATCTCAAAGATAATTACGGGATATATTTGTTCAGGAAATTCGACTGTATCGTGTCATTAGGAGTTGCGGTTGAACCCGTAATACGAGTCCATTGGACACGTCATACTAATATCCATTTTTTTTTTGTTTGTCACGTATCGCTCAGGCAGCAGTCGCAGAATGTATTTCAGGTCAATTTTCAAACCCCACAGCTTCACCTTGTACTGCTACTCGATACGCATTTCATGATAATAATAATACTTTTCTCCGTAAAAATGTGTCACTGAGGATTTTTCTACTCAATTTGTTGCTCGATTTCAAGGCGTTACGGTGTGAATTGATTAGAAAAAACTACAAGTTGAACTAAATAAATAATCACGAAGCTGATACAAGCAGAAGTGCTTATGAGTTTGCACATTATTTAAAAGGATTTGTGATAAGTCATTCAGTAGTTTCAGCTTCATTAAATGAACCATTTTTTTTTCGAAATGGTGTTTCCAAAATCCCAAGAGAGGTGGTAGACGAAGGACTGCATGACTCAGGGGATACAAGCTAGTGTGGCCCTGCAGTTTACTTGGGAATACTATACTGCTTCTATTTTTGAGCACTTCAGCACTGGAAATGTGAAGCACAAAGAGGATTTCAGTGGCATAAATATCGGATTTGATTCCCCAGTGGAAATCGGAAAATCCTACATGATGTATTCCTTGCATGAGAAATTAGATTATTGATTTTCTGTCCAGTCGGAAAAACACAGAGCATTGTATTCTCGTTTCATAATTTTTCTAGTAATTCTTTCCTTTTAATTACATTTTCTGAGGAAAATGATAAATCTCGTTTAGTATCAAGTGCCACTGCATGAGTATGAGGGTTCTAAGGGCGTGGGACAGTGTCATAGGTTCTTTTTCGGAGGGAATTTTTTTACACGCAATACGAACACAAAAACATACAACAGTCTATTATGAAGAGGGTTCTCTCTTTCACGGTTCGCTTCGAATGTCGCAAACCGTGGCTCAGGGGCAAAAAGTAATAATAAAACAGGTTTATGTCTTTTATTCGGACCGTTTGAACGGAATATAGATAATTAATTAACATTGCTGTGAGTCGAGTCATTGAAGCAGTTTTACGACTTGACGAAATACTCACATTCATTCAGATAATTCTTTATCCTCTGCTATGACTCAGATCTTCCAAGTGCTTGAGTTGAGCTCTCGATAACGAAATAACTCTTCTTAAAATTGATCTTTTTCCATTAAACAAGGGTCGATTCTCCATTTATTCACGGAAAATGAGATCAATCCTTGTCCCTCTGGGTTGTAATCAGGGGTAAAACGATAAATCACAAATCCCGAATAGACACGTCTTGTTTTATCTCATGAATGAATTAAATTCCAAGTTGGCGTTTTTTTTTTATGAACCGGAAGTGGGTGGAACTTTGAATTATATTGGGTCTAATATAATGACGAGTGAAGTCGACGGGTTAATACGTGAGTTGAGTCCGAGTAATTAATTTTAGTTGTAACACACAAAGGCTGACGAGTTCCTCAAAATATTGCATTGAAGTACACAGACAATACATTTTTTGCTAGGAACGATAATTATGTTAAAATCGTCGACCAAACGGAGATAAAATTTTCAAGCAAACAATTGGCCATGAGTAAGCGTGGCTAATTTGCACCGAGTTATGTGTCGGTTTCGTATCTCCAGGTGCGTGGTTTTAGAGAGGTTGAATCGAGTGGATGCACGTCCATATCGAAGGTGATCTCTGTGATCTCGTTTACCGTGTGCAAATGACCATTGTTAATAGTCAATCCACTGTTGTAACATTTTCCGTTTTACGTAGCGTCGCAAAGACTAAATGATTTTTTCTCTCACTGAGACACATTACACGGCAAACGTTTTTGATATTTATTTCAACAAACACATATTGAGTAATCATCTCAATGATGTGGCCATTAATAAATTTGAAAGACGAAAATTTTTGTATGAAGGGTGGTGAGTTATTACGTCTCGCCCGCATGGAAACTCGATGGATTCATAATCTCCCATGACCATTGTAGAAAGATTCATGATGAGGATTAGATTTATATTTGAAGCATCATTTCTTTTCTCACAATAACTTTTTCACTGAATTAACTAAACATTATTACAACTGCGGAGTATTTAGAAGAGAGCTTTATGAATAATAAACATTTTAAAAAATCGTGAATACTCGACAATGCGTTTTCCCATTCATCTCATGGTCTAGTGACGGGGCCCCGTTGGGCCGGAAGTCGTCGTTAAACGGAAGTTCGGTTTATTTGAGTGCATGGGAACAATATTTTTAGTACCCCCATTGAGAATACATCAATAAAAACAAATAGGATTCAATTACTTGTCAAATTCTTGGCTGATTATTTTTAGCAGTCACATGAAGCTATATTAAAGAACATGAAACTAACTGAGTGAGGGTCTGGGTGTCTCTCACAGTGTGGAATTAAAAAAACACGAGGATAAGTGTCTGACTACACTGTGAATCTGATTCGATTAGGAAGTATTTTTTATTCCCTCTATTGGTCATTCAATTCGACCTTTGTCGGCCCTAGGATTTTCTCCAATGTTTTCAACCCTTGTTGATGCTCATGCTGCATAAACAAGTGAACAATAAATGTGTGGTAACACGTCCAAAAATTAGTTCTCATGGGATAATTAATGTCCACCAGAGCGGGGAAAATCAGTAAGTGTAACGAGCTGTTAATGCATATACGGAATTCCGGGCTACCCAACGACTCCAAAATGACTAAATGCTATTCTGTCCACCCGCTTCATACATAAATACATCCATGTCCGCTAGGGTAAATATTCCAGGCACCGACTCGGTTTCAATAAATTCAACGATTCAATTCTCATAGCGGATAGATAGATATCGTTCTTATTGTTTTGACACGTGTATTTGTCTATCAGGGCAGTGACCCCCTGAAAATCATCTCTTCAAACCCGTTTTTCAGGCTGTAAGATTACCATTTTTCAACTAATGCCTGGACTATATCTATGGCATATCTATGTATCCATTGGAGGAAAAAAGAATAAATGGAGATAGCTAGTGCCTCGTTTACCTCATACTCCGAGAAGATACACTTGACGGTAATCCAATGATGCACAACGATGCTACAGTTACATCCTGACATGGAGCATATCCCCGTTGGCTCCGATACTCCATTAACATTACAAGGAAACTCGAAAATAAGAAGACACAACAGCAGCACTTGCAACAAAACACTGTTTACCATTATTTTTATTTTCTTCATTTTTTCGATTTTTCCGTCTTGTTGCCGAGGTATTACTACTATAAATTTACAGATTGCTCCGCATAACTCAGACTTTGAGTTGTTCTTTTCATTTCAAAAAAAATGAATGAAGACACTTTTTCTTTTTAGTAAAAATCAAATCACTGTGCTTTTTCGCCTTTGAACATGGACATTGGAAGAATGGAAAATAACCGAAAAGAGAAATGTATTTCACGAAGACAGAAGGGAGAGGGAGGGGGGCTGCCTGCTCACTGAAGGGACACTGTTACGATCATGGCGGAGGTCGCTTTCGAACTGTCTGTGAGTGTAGCATACGATCAGGTCTGTCCCCCACCTCCACTCTTTGAAACGCCAGCCGAGAATGTTCGTCTGTATCCCCTTTTCCCCCCCTCAGCTGACACTGTAAAAAGATAAAAGATATAAACGCACGAGAGAGGCTTCAGGATACTAAGGAGAAGCTAGCTAACGCCTCGCCTTCCAGCAACCACGTCCAATTCAACAACTATGCCTGAAGAACACATGTTGAAAGCTGTGCCTTCAATGACCTTGGCCAACTTCAATCACAATCGATAAAAATCACTGCGCAATATTTAATGACATCCGCTCTGGAATTTTAGCATCGCGTGAGAATTATCATCAGCATGAAAAATCCTCTATTAGAGTAGATGACAGTTGACAATTTTTTCCATTCTAATTCCTTGAATTTACTCGCCTATGTCGTGACATTTCTAGAAACAATTTCATAATCACAGTACTGCAGTTTCAATTATATGAACTGCGTAAGAAAAATACCCTCGGACGTATTGGGTTTCTGAACTCTGCCCTGATTGTTTTTTTTCTGCCCCAGCAAAAAGTATCTCTCATTCGAAATAAAAATAACGAGTTGTAGAATTACATCGCTCTTTAAGTCATTCTGTTCTTTTCAGTTGCCACTCGAATGAAAGACTTTTCCTGAGGGATTTTGTATCTTGCTCGACGGGTACAAGTGGCAGTCGACTTGCGAGATGGTTGCAACCAGACAGTTACGTTGATCCTGCTAAATGTGAAGCACTCTACGCACGAGAGGATATGAAATGTGGTTGGCCTGCCATCATCACTGTTCTCACGCGAGATCAGTACGGCGAGATTGTTCACGTTTCAGGTTTGAAGGTAAATATAACAAGTAAATCTGGAGTGCACGTAGAAACTATGGGGGAAAATCGACCCCTGCCTGGTATATTTCACTCTTCATCGTTGATATTTATCGGCGTTTTCGCTCAACTCGTGAATGAAACGGGAATGACTATGCCCTTCCCCGTCTCTTAAAAATAAATGATTTACAATTTATCTAATCCGTCAATCTTGAAGATGTCTCTCTGAATTTTTCTCATCATTTGATCAACAATGTAACAAGCTTTTTTAAGATTAGAAAAAAACAAAATCTGAAATCTTCTCCTATTTGTAATAATGGAATTTTCAAGTTAACTGTAATTTTTCAGATTGAAGTAAAGGCAGTGCCGACTGATAAGAATGACATATCAGAGGCAGATCAGGGCCGTAAAATTCGCCGAGTATCTCAACCAGATCCGATGACCTTCGGTGGACACCCTCAGCCCAGCCTGGATGTACCGTACGAAGTAACAGTAAACAACAAAATGTGTTTCTATGCAATAACAATAATGAAAGCCTATCAGAATTATTCCTTCGAGGAACTGCGATTCACATCACCAGCGGTGAAACGATCTAGTGAGAGTATGCTGGTGAGGCCCAATGGAGACGGTAGTTACAGTGCAACATGGACACCAGCCTCTGTCGGTTGGTACTCTCTGATGATCACCATCGATGGATACAATGTGGAGGATAATTACAAAGTGGAGGTTAAGGAACCGCCCCAGGGGATGCACCCACCGACTCAGAACATCGTTAAGAAACCCCAGCATCAGCCCAATCGCCTCAGGAAGTTTGTTGGAAAGAACAGTGCAGGTCTGCGTATTAGAGCTCATCCTTCTTTACAGAGTGAACAAATTGGTATTGTTCCGATCAACGGCACTATTACTTTCGTCGAAGAGATTCACAATGACGACGGAGTCTGGTTGAGATTGAATTCTTCGACGATTAAAGAATATTGTAACAGCAGTGACACTGAGGCCTGGTGTCTCGGATACAACCAGCACTTAGGAAAAGCTCTATTATTTCCTGTGGAAGAGCCGAAATCAATTTTAGATCATGTAATTAAAGAATCAGTCCTGCGAAAACGACCGGAAATGAGTGAAGACAAGAGGAAAACAGGCTTGGGGGATCATTTGACAGAGGGAAAACGCACGATGGTTGTTATAACGTCTGGTGCATCTGGACATAACATCAGAAGTCGACCGAGTTTGAAGGCGCCGCCCGTTGGAATGCTGACTCTCGGAGATTCTGTTACTGTTCAAGAATACTGGATGAACGGGGATGGCACATGGGTCAGGATAGATGACGAATCTGCCTCGAAATATTGTTTTAATGAGGGGGAAGCTTGGTCCTTAGCTGTCAACAAGCATGGGGTGGCTCATATGAAAGTCGAGCAGGATTCTGATCTCGATGCGACGGAAATACGAATGCCACCTGTTGCAGCGAAGGAAACTATGGGCTCGCCGATTACCAAGGGCTTTGATTTCTCCACTCCATCCGGGAGTAATGAAGGGTTCAACTTTACTTGCCAAAATTTTGGGTCTGGAACTGGGGGGCAAGAGACAAATCCATTTGTTTTTGGATCGTCGAGCCTTCAGGGGTCACCGGCCAGCGACAAATGCGGAGCTGAGAAGAACGAAGTGTCTTCAAAATTTATAAAGGCCCATTACAAAGAGAAAAATGTCAAGGAGAGAGACCGAGACGGGGGTAGTAAATTCAGTGTTTTACAAAAATGGTTGAGGGGAGATGATAAAGAGAAAAAAAATTCCCCTGGCAGGTAAAAATGACAATTGAAAATTTAATTTAAAAAACCTGACGTGAGGACTTTGTTGATAACGATAGGTATCTATTGCACAGGGATTTTTCGGAATTTGTTGGGGTCTCAGTAAAAGAGTTGGTGAAAGCAATGGGTGAGAGTAGAGCGAATGGAAACGGTGCAACACCACCGGAGACACCGCGCAAGACCTCGAGGAGTTCTTCACCAAAAAATCCCCAAGGTGGATCTCCCAGGTTCCTGAGCAGATCGTCCAGTCCAGTTCCTATACCTGGTATGTATTATCCCATCCTCGATAGATTATTTACACTTCATTGAGACTCTGATCGAAGCTTCTTTGCTTCAAATAAATGAGAATGTCGCTCTCTCTTAATGAGTTGTTGACCTTTCATTGTTGATCCTAGCTGGTTCCACACGTCAGCCTACTGGTTCCGTCAATTGCCTCTTTCCTCCCGCTACTAATGTTCCAGGTACTCAAATACTTCCATCAATACTATCCAGATTTGCATGAGGTTCAAAATTCTTTGATTTTCTATTGCTCTATCACTAATGGTCACATAGATACTGATCACTTTGTCCCGTTGCCAATATTGCACTGTGCATTTCACATTCTACTTTCTCATGAAAACATGAAACATAATCAGGGTGTCCAGGGTGCATGGACACGTTGTTTAACAATGGCATCAGCAGGAAATTTTTTGAAAGCGTATAAAATTAGCTGATAATGAGCTGCAAATTATCCACTATTAAAAATTCAATCCTACTACTTTTGTCTGCTGGATGTACATACGTTGATCGGGAGTCACATGGAAAAAATAGCTTAATGGGTAAAAATGGACACTTGATTTTATTTTTAATGTCAACAGCTTACTTTAGTTTCCAATGAAACAGGTCAAAAAAATACAACAGTGTCTATTTTATCCCCTCCTCCCCTGAATTTTTTTGGTCAGTGAAAATTTCAACTGGACATCCTGACGATGCACAACACCATATATAAATATTTGGAAATTAAATGTAAAACTTGTCAGGTGGGAGAAATTTGATAGGAGGGGGGGATAGTGGTGGAAGCAGTCCCCTGCACTACGGCTCCCCCCGAAGTATTGGCTTTTCGCCACTAGGTAAGATACATCTAAACCAAATACAAGACAAAACATGAAATGAACACACGCGTGATGCATGATTGAATTTAATCCCTGATCCTTCAACTAGCACCACAAGTCAGCATGTCAATAATTCCTTCTGTTGGCATTTCCTCATTTCAATCCGCAATTTGATAATTCTCACATTGTTCTTGTTTTGGTTAATTTTTATTTTCTTTGTTTACAAGTATCAGGTATGGTGGACAGCGTGACGTCCCCCCGTCGTGGCTCAACTCAAAGTGACACAAGTGCCTTAGTAAGTAGTCTCACGAGAGATCCATCGCAGTCACCCAGTGGTATCAGCAGTACAGCGAATACTCGTGACTTGTCGCCTAGTCCTAGTTGCAGTTCTCTGCACATGCGATCCGAGGGCAGCATCGCCAGTCCCCCAGATACACCCAAGAAAGAGCGATCAGTAAGAATTTTCATCACTAAATACGCACAGCAATGAACGAATCGTAATTATTTCAAATTAACATTGAATAAATTTTCTCCTGTCAAAATAGGATGCCCAAGAAAATAGAAAGATGTCTCAGGCCCAGACTCAAACGAGTCCGGATTCTCCAGCAACTGCCATGAAGGGTCACTTCAGCATAGGAACATCAGGCACGAAGGACGAACGTCATTCTCCAAAAGTAACCCGAAGAGATCATGCCAAAGGAGTGAAAATCCGTGCGAAACGTGCCATTTCCCCAGTTAATAATACTCAATCCCCGAATCCATCGCGATCATTGCCTCTGAACAGAGAAAAAGTGAAAGAAGCTATCAGTCCTTCAGTTGCTGAATGTCTGCGTGCTGTGTTTGCTGCGTTCCTGTGGCACGAGGGAATAGTTCACGATGCTATGGCCTGTGCCAGTTTTCTTAAATTTCACCCAACGCTTCCTAAAAATGGTGCTCTGGTGGTGACACGACAGCCTGTCATTCAAGCCAACGATAAAAAAGAACAACTGACTAAAGAGCAACGAGCGCGTCAAAGGCACTCGGTCGAGGTGACAAATGCTGGAAGCTATCTGCACATTCAACCGAGCACTCTGGAGACGTTGACGAGATCCGCAGCAGGTGCCAATGCCAATCGCAACAGGAAAAAACAAGATTCATCGATAAAAGAGAAAATATCGGATAAACTGATTGCATTACCCGAGTGTCACACAGTGGCTATTTTACCGCCTGCATTGAAGAGTCTAGTTTTTCTGTGGGAAGAACTCAGTAGTAATTGCCTTCAAGCTATTGAACAGCAGACGGTTCTGCCCAGTCCCATATCTCAATTAATTAAAACTCCCAAACGAAATTGTGAAAAAACTGGTAAGGATGACAAATCCAAGGAGAAGGATAAAAAATTAAACAGAAAGAAAAAAGATTGGGGCAAATTTATTGGAAAATTCAGCCCTGCTGAGGGCACGGGAGAATTGGAAACAACGTGTGAATTGTGTGGACTAATGTTTCCTCATCCAGTTACCTACCACATGAAAACGATGCATCCAGGATGTGGTTGGCATTCTGGAGGAATGGGGTACAACAATGTCGGTAACTACTGTTCAGGCTGGGCAGGTAATTGCGGAGATAGTGATTTCGGTGGGACTTGTTGGTATCTGATTTGTGATTCGTGTCGTGATAATTATTTGAAAGCACGTAAGAATAAAGGGGGTAAGAGGTTGATTGGGAGTGTTTCGAGGAGAAAAGGAAAGAGCCTCTTGTCACCAATGGCAAGTCCGAGTGGCAATGAGAGCCACATAATAATGAAAAATAATGCCATGTTTTTGTTGGATCTATCAAGTGCCTCGGGGGTGAATATTCCGAAGCAACAGAGGAGACCATCCCAGACTTTATCGTCTGTTGCAGAGAATTATAGTCCTCCTGAAGCCGGGCCGTTCCCTCCAACTGGTCCGTTTCAGTGCCTCCAAGCTTTGGGATTTCATCATTCTCAGAGCCACGATGATGATAAATTCATCTACGAAGAGACATTGAGGCGTCATAATGGGCAAGCAAATATTTATGAGAGTTCTAACAATGGTTTAGTCACAGGGAGGCCTCTATCCGAATGCCCAATGAGTGACAGTGACTCTGAAGGTGGCAAAACTCGTGGGGTTTTTCATCGATCAGTATCAATGTCCACTGGTGCCCCTTGGTCAAGGAACAGCAATGATGGAAGAGTCGTAATGATGAGGAAGCGTAACAACAGCAGCAGTGAAATGAATAACGAAGCAGGATCCTCCTTGCTGTGTTATCCATCAGCAGCGCTCCAGAAACTAGTCCCATCGATGGATCAATCGGCAATAGTATCGAGTCAGAATGAGGTTCCAACGACTGATAGACTGGAGATTCTCATGAGGCCTGTAATGCTGTTTGTCCTCCAACAGCACAATCTCCAACACGTTCAATTAGCTATGAAGCAGGCATTGAGGAGAGCTGCATGCAGAGTCTACGCCATGCAGGCTTTCAATTGGCTCTTGCGAAGTGTCACTCAACCCATCTGTTTGCACGATCTTCTGTGGTGGTTTGTGGCATCTCTAACACCTGCCCAGGAAACTCCAGACAGCGATGATGAGAATAAAACCGAGACTGAGAAGAAGGATGATCAAGATATGTCTGGAATCTGCGAACACCCCCTGAGTGATTTAGTAATCGCTGGAGAGGCTGGCAATCCACTACGAATGGCATTTCACACTCTTCTCCAGACAATCGCTGATCTCATGCTCTTGCCATCCCCTGGATCTTCACTCCAACAAGCTGCTGTTCGATGCTGGGGCATCAAATTCACCCCAGCAGATCATGTGTTTCTCCATCGAAGTCATGTCTTCAGTAACATTAGTAAGATTTTGTCACGATGTGAAGGAGAGGAGGACATGACAATGAGCATGCACGAGAGCCATCAGTCCACTTATTCTCAACAAATTACATCAATTGTCGAGGCGCTCAAAGACTTGACTGGAGGGGTGGAGATAAAAGCATCGAGTCGTCAAGCGATGATTGGACATCTCACTGATAATTCCACCGAGACATTCTGGGAATCTGGAGATGAAGACAGAAATAAAACCAAGACTATTAGTATAATTTGTTCAGCCCATACATTTCCAAGAATTATTTACATTCATATTGATAATTGCCGTGATTTAACGCACAAAGTCTCCAGCGTTACCTTTCAATCTGGTCTCAATCTCGATGAAATGGTGAAATTACGATCTGTAGAGATTGAGAGTAGATCAGCAGGATGGATCAATTGTCCCATAAGTAATACGAGGCATAACATCATTGGGCTAGAGTTGAAAGGTCCCGATAATTCCTTGAGAATCAGGCAAATTCGAGTTCTTGGAGAAATTGACGGTGAATCGTTGAGACTTGGAAGACAATTGAGCTCGAGTACAATTCAACAACGAAATTGCGAAGCTGAGACCCTCAAAGTTTTTCGACTCATCACCTCTCAAGTCTTTGGTAAATTGATCCAAGGTGATCATCAGCAACAGCAGCAGCAGCAGCAACAGCCACAAATGGAACAAGCTGAAACGAGTAATGATGAATTAGAGGACAGCCACGATCTCCGAGAGCATATGGTTGGCATATTATTCAGTCGAAGTAAATTAACACATCTCCAGAAACAAGTCTGTGCTCACATTGTTCAGGCCATTCGAAAAGAAACAACACGACTTCGCGAGGAGTGGGAGCATCTTTTATGCTCACCAACTCCCATCAATAGTCTTTTGAGTGACTCGAGTGATACCCAAAAACCATCGGACACGTACTGTTTCGAGATGTTATCGATGGTTCTTGCTTTGAGTGGAAGTTCTGTGGGACGAAATTACCTGTCTTACCAATGGGGACTCTTGAGAGATCTCTTTAGCCTTCTCCACACTGGTTCGGCCAGAGTTCAGAGACAAGTTACTTCAGTGTTACGAAGGATTCTACCGGAAATAAAACCCTACTCGTTAGCGGGTGTTTTAGGTATGGATAGGATGCCACCCAATGACATTTCAGTAGTAAATAACAGTGAGTACAGTGAATTTGAGGGTTTCGATGAGCATTCCCTGAGAATTTTAGACGTCTTCTTGAGTTGTATTGCCAAGGCATTGACAGTTCAAGTGAAAGTTAAGGGTAAGGAGAATGGAAAAGCCCTGCAAACTATAACTCTAGCAACGAGTATTCATCCAAAAAGTTTCTTAGGTTCAAGGTGGTGGTTACGAGGCTTCATGACACGAAAACTCGCTGAAGTTATAATCCAATTATTGAAGGATATGGCCGCTGGAAAGTTGTCAGACGCATGGGCCTCAGTAACCAAAGCTGCCATTGCCGAAAATATCTTGAACTTGACAAAACTCGACGAGAAAATTCGAGAGCCCACAGAGTGCCTCAAATCTCCAACAATGTGGCTTGCCCTTTCATCATTGTGTGTTCTCGATTCTGATCATGTGGAGAGGCTCTCCTCGGGCCAGTGGAACACAATGGATGGCCAGCCACCTCCACCGAGACCAACTTGTAGCAATCATGATGATGGTGAGACGACTGCAATCATCCAGTGCAACGTCTGTGGAAATCTCTGCGGCGATTGTGATCGAGTGTTGCATCTCCATAGACG
The DNA here is from genome assembly GCF_001412515.2 of Diachasma alloeum. Taxonomy (NCBI): domain Eukaryota; kingdom Metazoa; phylum Arthropoda; class Insecta; order Hymenoptera; family Braconidae; genus Diachasma; species Diachasma alloeum. The sequence continues at coordinate 76,243 of NW_021681024.1, forward strand.
AACGAGAATGCACATTCGTCAGGTTTGCAAGGAAGAAGAGGAGGCCATAAGGGTCGATCTCCACGAGGGATGTGGAAGGACAAAGCTCTTTTGGATCCTTGCACTGGCAGATAGCCGTACTTTAAAGGCCCTCGTTGAATTCAGAGATGGAACTCCCAGAAAGAGCGTAGGGGCCAGCTCGGGTGTATGTCGATTCTGCGGTACAACAGGAAATACTGGACTACTGGCCATCGGCAATATCTGCTCTGATCATGATTGCCAAGAGCATGCTAAGAACGCCTGCAGTAGAATTCACCCGTGCGGCCACATTTGTGGAGGTGTTAGAAATGAGAAGACTTGTCTACCCTGTCTCCATCGGTGCCAATCCATCGGCACTGGTGACAGCCAGTTGAAACAAGATGCTGACGATATGTGCATGATTTGTTTCACTGAGGCACTCTCCTGTGCTCCTGCTATTCAACTCCAGTGTGGCCATGTTTTCCATCTTCATTGCTGTCGAAACGTCTTGATGAAGAGATGGGTGGGACCAAGAATCACCTTTGGTTTCTCATTGTGCCCCATATGCAAAATTTCCATGGAGCATCCAACTTTAACCGAACATTTGACTAGTATAAAAGAACTTTACACAGACGTCCGAAGAAAAGCACTCATGCGACTGGAGTACGAGGGCTTGCACAAGGCAGACGCTGTGACAGCTCCAGGCGGTCGTTATCATCAGAATCCAGCGGCGTATGCCATGGACCGTTATGCTTATTACGTATGTTACAAGTGCCAGAAGGCGTACTATGGAGGTGAAGCAAGGTGTGATGCCCAGCTCGGTGGTGAGTCTTTTGACCCCACCGAGCTGGTTTGTGGTGGCTGCAGTGACGTGGCAAGGGCTCAGATGTGTCCTAAGCATGGGGCGGACTTCCTCGAGTACAAATGTCGATATTGCTGCTCGACAGCTGTCTTCTTCTGCTTCGGGACAACTCACTTCTGTAACCCCTGCCACGACGACTTTCAACGTGTCACCAATATTCCAAAGAGCGAACTCCCATCCTGTCCTGCCGGTAATTTACTATTTTATTTATTCATTAGAAAACCTGTGGAATAGCTGTAGTCAATTATCAATTATAGGCTTTGAAGGAATTGACAATAGTATTTGTATTATAAAGATGCCAAGTGTCAAGTATCATGGAATTTCATATAATATAATAATATTGCTAGTCGAGATTTTACATAATCATAAAACATCACCTTTTTCATAATTTTATTGGTTGCTTTCAGGCCCTAAAGCAAAACAACTGGAAGGTGACGAGTGTCCATTGCACGTTAAACATCCGCCCACTGGGGAAGAATTCGCCCTCGGTTGCGGCATTTGTCGCAACGCCCACACCTTCTAAATCTTCCTCATGTCTCATTTTGAAAAGGAAAAGACTATTGAATGAGGCTAAATCTAGCTTATTATTAAAATGTAAACGTAATTACCGCTGTGGAATTGACATTGAATTCATTCATCATATGTCGATGATATCGTAATAATATTTTGTGGTCTGAGAGAGTCATCAGTTTTTCTTTTCGTTTCTATTGTGAGTAATTACACGGAATCGTTTGAAAATGTATAAGCGTTGGACAATTGATCGTTTTCAAATTGGAAAACAGATTATGAAAATATTTAGGAGTTACAAATTTTAATTCTAAGAGTGATCAAGGGCAATTGAACTGAGGAACATTTTTGTGTATTCTACGAAAGAACATGCAAAACAAATCATAGAGAGAGAGAGAGGGAGAGGGTGAGAGTGAGTGTGAGTGAGTGAATGAGTGAGTAAGTAAGTGAGTCATGTGTGTTCATTCTGTGAGATTAGATTTCGATATACGAATTACGAGGAAAAAAAGTGAAATGTATAATTTTGATTTAGAAACGAATATCAAATATCACTCAATGTATTTTCAATTCCAATCAATTTTCATTTTTATTTTATACTTTTCCATATAAACTTGCATGCGCTATTGAGGCGCATCGCTCAACTATTTATTTATTATTGAATGAAATAGAATAAAAGGAAACCGTAAATTAAGAACTTTGCGTTGATTCGCATGAAATGTATTTATTGCAGTCGCATTATTTGTAATGAAAAGGTGAAAAAAAAGGCTTGTGTTTTCATTTAGTGTGCAATTTTTTAAATCCACTTTTATTCAATTGTTGAATAAAATATTTTCAGTGTTGTCTCATGAGTTGCAGAGATTGGCAGTAGATGGTGGTACTAGTTAACTGTTGGCAGTGCCACGGTGCGTTCAACTCTAAAAACTAGAACAGACGGCTATTTGCTAGCAGCAGCCAGTGCCGTGCGGTGCAAAAGAGGTGTGAATAGAATTGTGTATGTGTATTAGTGTGCTTATCGTGACGTTTTTTGTCTGAGACAGCGGTAAGTAAGTCTTTATTTACGCGCCATTCAACAAATGTTACATCATTACTGTATTTGTAATGCAACTTGCCTCGTACACATCTCGTCAGAAAGCACTTATCATTTTGATTATTCGTTCGAAATCCACACAACCTCACTCGCTCGCTCTTATAATGCTTTTCGAATACATTCCAGTTGCGCACTATTCCCAAAATACGCTCTTGTCATTATTTTCAGTTTAATTAGTATAATTTTTCGTCATTTTATGGGAAATGTAACGGTCGGAAAAATTTCAATAGCAAGTCATTTCGACATAATGTCAATCCACTTATATTTTACTACGATCTCCGGATATTCATCTAGCGGTTGTCTCACTTGTTATGGTTCGCTAGATTCACTCTCAAACTAACTGTCTTTTTGAAAGAGTTTGTTTTTAAGACCACTAACTCACGATCGATAGTTGTTAATTACTCGTGATTTTACTGTAGTCTAACCTAAAAGAGCGCTTTTAAATGTGTCCCCATTATTCAGGGCTTGCATCCATGCATCCATGCAACCAACCAGAATTGATGGTCGGTGCATAAATAACAAAATTTTATTGCACTCTGTGGAAGAAAAAGGAAGAAAAAACGCATAAACACAATGTAGATGAGCAACCGTTATACTTAGACACCCGACGAGACATTGTGATGATTAATAATGTCCAGCTCTGGACTCATCACATAAACCGGGAATACGAGAATAAAATCAACGATAAGCAGGTCTTTTTAGTACGATGTCTATTCTCTCATCTTCATCGTAGCATGATGTACCTGCGCCGCACCTGTGTGTGAAAGAAGGCCGCCTAATGCTGTTCTCTCAATGAATTCTCGCAGGTATAATTGAGCATGTCTTGAAGCGGGCACAATTTGTCTTACTTCTTTTCAAGCCTATATCATGGAATTGAAACGAGTTTTCGGTTTATCGTAGGGGATCCCGTTATCCACGGGCAACATTGACATATTCTACTGTTTCTGCATGGGAGATATAATCGGAATATCGGAGGAGTTGAAAACAGGGACAAAAAATGTCCCATGAATATACATTTTTTTCGTGCTACGGATTCCTCAATATTTCGAAGAGGTGCCCTTCTGGAGTCTCCACTTGAAAATTTAGATGACAGACGATCTCTTAAAAATTTATCTGCGCATGCTCGTTCGTGGATGATGGGGAAACACGTGTAAATGAGTCACATGATTTCCACAATTTCACACTATTTCGTACTGTATGTCTCGCCTGTCCGTAACTACTCCAATACTTCGCTTCATCTTCTCCTTGCCCTTTTTTTTTGTTCTTCCCAAGTAAAGAGCAGTAACGGATTTTTGCTAGCACACTTATATGAATTCTATAATATCTAGAGTGTGACGTTTAAGATGTGAAATTGATAGGACGTTTTTTGCCACCTCGTTTATGTGCATGAAAGAGGGGAACGTGACACAGATTAATGACCTTTCAATTAACAAACGATAATAATTTTAAGGCAAATATTTACCTCGACTGTATCCCGTGAAGAATTCACAATTGTGCAATTTAACAATCTTCTGATAGCCATCGTTTAGCAATTCGATTAACGGCAATTGGATTATTACTCGTTTCAATCTCTCGGAGGTGATTCTCGGAAATTGCTCATGTCGAGTTTCCCCATGGAGAAGAAAATTTCAACGTCCCTTGTATCTCCCTGCTGAGTGATTCTACCCCTTCACTATCCATTTTACTTTTATACGATAAATATGTCGACGTTACTTGGCTCCTATGCATAGTAGCTAACTGCCGTGAGTCTTCTGTACTTCATTGTGCTGTAGCACATAAGGTGAATGCGCCGCTCTTGGCGCACAGCCTCAGTTTGATTCACTACCTCTTATTCTGCGGATCGTGTTAGTACTATTTCACCTTCTCCGGAAAATCAAATGCATCAATTGTTTTAATTTTTTTATCATTGATCAATGGGCTTTTGAATTTATTGACGAGTTATTGTGCACCCACCCGTGTCTTTTTGAAAATTTCAATTTTTCCATCGTGATCGTTAAATTAAATTTGACTGTGGGATCGTGGGATGCAATTTTCCATGACCTCACAATGGTTGTGGTGACGTCGTCGACGGTTACTGTAGTTGAGGATATTTCGGAGGACACACTCGGCAAGTGAGTAAATTCCCCCAACATTGTGTTCATTTTATATGGAAAATTGTCCCTCGAGTTTTCAGGTCGGTGAAATCCTCTTGCAAATTACAATTTTTTCTCCTCAAAGCAACAAGATGACAAACATCTTGAGAAATTTCTTATAGGCATGAAAATCAACGATCGAAAGTATGAGGCCTACTTCATGTATCCGTTTGAATTCCGTTCAATTTACAATTCATGAGTCTCTCTAATGGATTGATTCTTTACCGTTCGATTTTTATTATCATAAAAAATCATCTGCCTCATCTTATTTTTGTAATGATAATTGATATTGGTGGGCATGCACACAGCAAACGGTATCCACACATACATTGGTCAATTATGAGGAACCCTCGGGCCGGAACGGACATTGCACCAAGTAACGTCTCGGCACGTCAGTTCACGTATAAAAACCCATCGGCTGTTTGTGGCCCCGATTTTTCTGACCAACATTAATGCAGCAGATCTCCGAATGGAAAATTCATGAAAAATCTAATCTGACCAGCCGTTAAAGCCACCAGGTCATTGTATTGTTTATCTTGTCATTGACATTGCGGACAGAATCATATATTGTTATGAGAAGTTGCTGGGTGCCGCCCGATTTTGTTTACTCGGTGGCACGCACTTCCGGTTCCGCTATACGTCCGCCTCTGTATACTTTCCATTCAATGATTATAATATTATCATCATTATTCGTGCGGTGTTGTTCATTGTGTTATTCACGTCGGTGAATCGATAAATCTCACGTTCAATTACGATAAATTGTTGCGAATTTTCGTTGATCTCCGGTGACTCTGGCATATTTCTTTTTCCTACGTGGCATTTATTTTTTTAGAATACATACAGGTGTTGTTGTTTTGAACCGTGGTATGGAATGTATGTTATTGATAAAGAGGAAAAGAAGCTTGAAAGGAGGGAAAAGAGGGAAGGGGTAGTTGCCGGCGGTTTCCCATCTTCTTGTGCAAACTCGTTGCCGGGCACAACATAGCCGACGAGGTCAAAGGTGACGCCTTTCAATGAAACCAGTGCCATTACTGGAAGTCGCTCTCCCCAGGAATAAATTTCAAAGATGCAAAGGCATGCAAAATTGACCCTCAGCATCCATTAAACGTTCCAGTATTCAAATTTTGAATGAAATAATTCACCTTTTGTCGAGTAAACACTATTCTTTCAATAGTTGTAATAGATAATCTTAAAAATCTTCCAATTGTGTAAGTTACCTTTGTCATTGCGGAATTCATTTGTATCTCAGGACATGAATAAGAAGTTACAATCTAGGGCTACCTCTGTATAAATAAAAAAAAATGAAACAATAAATATAAAAAAAAAGAGAGAAGACTGGAAAAATCTTTGAGAGGAAAAAGGTTTCACCAGACACAGTCGAGAGACTGCGCGGTTCAGAATACTTTCAAAGATAGCTTTTTGTGGTTTTCAAAGGCAACCACCGAGGAGCTTCACTCTATACCAGTGAGTACGTGCGTATAGACGTGCACTGTGAGATCGGGAAAGTGAAAAAGAAAATATTTTTCCATCTAAAAACAGAAAAGACATACTTATTGGAGATTTTTCTCCACAATTCAACATGTACATATTGTGTTTCACTTTGGGCGATTGCAAATTATAAATTTTCCCCATTTTCTGCACGAATAGGGATCCCTAGGAATGCTGAAAGCACAATAATGATTGAAGTAATTTTGTCAAAATGAATATGAATGCGCACTGATTATTTAATGAAGCGAGAATTAGTGAATGTCAGCTGCTGATAGAACAATAAGATGTTGAATTTGACAACTATTTCAGGTTGCGGATTCGGTACGTGATGCCGGCGGCGCACCTGACGCTGCGCGAGGAGGACGTGGTGCGTCTGACCCTTGAATTTCTTCACAGCCGGGACCTTCATATATCTCAATTGTCACTGGAACGTGAAACGGGAGTTATAAATGGTCAATATAGTGACGATGTGCTATTCTTACGGCAATTAATACTCGACGGACAATGGGACGATGTGCTGGAGTTTATTCAGCCTCTGGAGGCATTACCAGACTTTGATATGCGAAAATTTACTTATTCAATACTACGGCACAAGTATGTAGAGCTCCTGTGTATAAAGTCCGAGGCAAATGTCATTAGCGGGGCAAATGGGAGCAGTGTTGACAATGCTGTCGAGGAAGTTGTTAAAGTATTGAGCGACCTTGAGAAAGTTGCGCCTTCTAAAGAAGAGTACAGCAGTCTTTGTTTACTTCTGACTCTGCCAAGATTGACTGATCACTTGCAGTATAAAGACTGGAACCCGAGCAATGCAAGAGTCCAATGTTTCCGGGAGGTTCATCCACTGGTGGAGAAATTTTTACCTGGAGATAGGAAGACTGATCCCAATCATCATCCCATCACATCCGCCAAAAATGATCGTTTGATACAATTAATAATCAAGGGAATTTTATACGAGTCCTGTGTTAATTACTGTCAGGCTAAGGCCACAGGATCCAAGGAGAGTGAACAGGTATGACAATCAACGATGAAAATCATTGATATTTTTATTGTTATTTTTATTTTTATTCGATCATTCAGATGGCTAATTCCCTTCCCTCGATATTTTCAGGTGGAAATGAGTTTTTCGAGATTACTAGACGGTTCTGTAGGCTTCAGTGATTCTGATTTGAGCCTCCTCTCCTGGCTCCAAAGTATTCCGCCTGACACATTTGCCGTACCATTTGCACAGCGAACCCTCAATGTTGATGTTGAGAGATTAGAAAGACCCTCGCTCGAGACATCATGGACGGAGCACATGCTCATAACACCGATAAAACCAAAGACCTTTCCACACAGTGCAATGCCGTTTACCCGGCCCAGATCCGCCGCGGATATGATGTCTAGGAGTTTGGTACCCGCCCTTGAAGGGCTCAGGTCGAGGAGTCCTGGACCCAAAAATGCCACTCTCCCGTCGGCCGCTCTCATGGCGTTATCCACTGGTGATATAAATCCCATGTCTCGTTCATCATTCGCTAGTTTTCATTTAACTGGCTTTAAGAATAATAAACTCATGAACACAAGTGTCGATAGACTCTTTGAGAATGAAGGGGACGTCTTCCTCAGTTCGAGTTATGCTGAATTTCAACAATTGCCATCGATTCAGGAGGCTATTGCCAATGCCGCACACTCGAAATTCCCTTCTACAGCTCGAGGAAAGTCTAAGAGCCCTGATGGTCAGTTATTATTCTTCTTTTTTTTCTCATAGTAATCACATTCATTAGCCATGATAATTTTGATTTCTCCTCCATCAGGCAAGGTTGATCCTTCAGCAGCATCGACACCAGAGCGCCGCGTGCCCGGAAGAGAATCTCCCGCACCGTCAACCGCTAGAAGTTCAAGGAGAGATTCTCTAGCTGACAAACCCGTGGGTCTCGCTCAGAAGACTCCGGAATCCACGGTCATTTCTAGTCGAGGTCCTATGACTGGTGAACAACAGCTTGAACAAAGTTACAATGGCGACTTGTTCAAAGAGTATCAGAAACAGAAGCAGAAACTTCAAGAGACGATTCAACTTAAGGAACGTGAGAGGGATGAACTTGTGCGACAGTTATCCGCACCAATATCTGCCCAATTGGTTGACAACAGATTGCAAAACGAAACGTGAGTAATTTGAAATAATTTTTCAAAGACAAAATTTAGCACTTAACTTTTCAACCTTTCGCTAATTGTTCGATTAGTTAATAACGAAGCGTATCAAAATTTAGAGACGAGATGAGAAGCGAATGGACGACAACTCGGGGCGTGCACTCGTTAATTTCGTCTAACGAGCTAAAATTACCCCACCGTGAAATGTCAAGTGTGACATTTTTTCTTAATGGTGGGCAAACCCATGCCGAATCAATCGTTTTATCCAAATATGTTATACGTGAGTGCAAGTGAACACAGTCGATTCCCCCATTCAGTCTCCCCACGTGTTTTATTTTCAACTATAATATCGTTTTAAAGACATCAGCAAAGAAGAAACAGCGGCCCCCTCGGCTGCTGCGAGCATGCGACAGCTGCTAGATGTTTCAAGCTTATCATGTACCAAAGAGAATTTTTTCTCGGTTGCCACGTGAAATTATTCCGTCGTGTATACATTGCCATTCCGTCAATTCGTTTTTTCTGAAAACAGGGAGTATAATATCACCGTTGTCTAGAAAAAATCAGCAACAGTGAAATAGTGTTAACATTCACATTTGTGTAATTGATATTCATTTCAAGAGCACACATCCACTCGTACAGGCATAAAGAAATGAAAGCAACGAGTGATGGAGGCGTTGGCTAAGATATAGTTTTGTTGTTGTGGCGAGGGAAGCCGAGCGTTAGCCGGCAACTAACTGCGGCTCAAGCTGTTTGTATTCTTCAGTTGTACTCTACACTCTCGTTGCATCGGTTCATCTTTATGCGTCGCATAGTTACATTGCGATATGATACATTGTGGTATATTGTGAGATGAAGTTCAGTAATTGCATCGTTTTTATGTAAATATTTAATTCTCTCTACCTTGAATTGTATTTGATAGAGACGCAAAATGATGTACCACAAACCAACTGTTCCACGATTTCGTATCGCCGAGAGAGTCAGTGTTTCGGTGAATAATCGACCTGTTTACGGTAAATTCAATGGCCACAGTCAGACATGTAGCTTACGGACATCTCGTTCATCCACACCCATTGCGAATCGGTAAAAACCAGAACATTCACATGATTTTAACGTTGGAATACAGTCGGTTATTTATTCTTATCCAGAGAGCGTCAACATTTGAAAAATAGAAAAGAAAATAAAAATAATAGAATAGAATAGAATAGAGTTTTTTGTTAGTGTTCCCTTGACAAAACATTTACTTAGAAATATCAATCATAATTATTTTTCTTCTTCCAGTCACAAATCAAATTTGGCGAGTAAAGGTCCATCACCTGTCCATCCAGCTACACCGAATAGGTCTGGAATACAATCTCCAAAACCAGGACTCAACGGTGTGGATCCAATTTCGTGAGTTATTCAATCAATTTTCCTTTTACATCTACTCATCTCCTTTGAACTCTCGCACTCTAAAAATAAATGGAGTGCTTCGTTTACTCGACTTTTTTTTGTTTATAAATTTGGCAGGAGACAAAACTCAACTGCAACTAGTGTTTACGAATCGAGACTCCATGATGATCACTACGACACTGTGAATTCAGGCAAGGTAAGGAAAAAAAAGTAAACCGCTATAATTCTTGACTTGCAACTTCTATTCTCAATTACAAAGCCAATTGAAGTAGCGTAATGAGACTCCAATGACATAAAATACCAAAATTGACTAAAATGGGACAGTAATGACGATTCATTCTGCAAACGAAGAACGAGGGCAATTCTCACTTTTTTCCTTCTACAGACTATTTTAAATTGTACTATTTTAACATTTAAAAGTATCTTTGGTGACTCAGATAGCTCAACTGGTACTCGATTGATCTATCAATATAGTACAGATAATGACGGAATGAAAATAGAGCTGGTCATCTTATTAAATTACACGTGTGTAGCAATCAAGAGCAACAATCAGTTTTTCCTTAGTCTGCATTCACGAGAACACGTGGCTAATTGCTTTCGTTTCGTTTTAGTACAATTCTTTTTGCTAATAAATTTGAAATATGCTTTCAAATGGACTTGTTTTGTGGCGGAAAAGATTAAAACAATCAATGAATCATCATGACCAATCATCTGCTCCCCAACGGTCTAGGATAAGAAGAAATTCTTTTTTGCATTATCTTCGAACACGGTCAAGAGGGCATCGAAACTAGGGTTTTCAATTCAATCTTTCGATTTTTGAAAAAAAAAAAAAAAACAGTATTGTGTTGCAAACTATATGATAATTTCAATTTCAATTGTTGTTGATAGCAGTTGTTAAAGTTTTCATCATCAAGAACAAAGTTGACAAAAATTGGAAACTTCAATTTAGTCTATTGCAAATATTCCATTCAGAAGCAACAACTGAATATTTTTTGTACATTTCAATGGCATTTGCATACCCAATGAGACAAGTCTGTACCCCTTTTACAATTCTTTACAAACCAGTCTCCATTGTTTTAGAGACAAAAATATCTACCATGATGATTCAAAGATTTATTGTATTCATGGAACCAAATATTCCGTCATATTATGAAGGATTGAAATCTGATTGATGTCATCTACACAAATCGCTTGATATCCGAAGACATATTACAATACGAAAACATTGAAATTAGCATCGAAAAGTGCATTGAATGTGGGTGGTTTACACATGTCATCAGAGAATGCGTACTTCCTCTTGTTGGATTTTTTTTCTGGCGGTGTATTTATCCAGTGTGATTCACAACAGAGATAGTAATTATCTCCTCCGTATCTAGTTTGCAATGAAAGGTCTCCAGTGTTCATTGAGCAAATACATTCACGTGTCCTTGCGAAAAGAAATTAAGACAATGCAATTCATACTGATGTATCATCTTCCCGTAATCCAAATCTTATTTCTCGTGGCTCATGAAAGACATATACAAAATTATTTTCTGTCTACGTAAGTACGTACATTTTCAAGGTGAACTGCAATCGACATGCATCTTCCGTAGGCGTCAAACCAACCAATTGCACTAGTGGTAATCTGGCACTGACTGTTTCGTGTCACCTGTAGTTTGTACATGAGTTAGTCACAATCGTCTATTCCATAATTCTGAATTTTCAATAATTTATTAATTGGAAAAAAAAATTAACGCCGGTAGATAATGTTGTGGTCTGAAAATCGACAACTTTGTTGATCAAGTAGGAATCTCTCAGTGATTAATCACTCTTCAAAGCTAAATAATAAATGACAGTAATTTGAAAAATATCGGTAATCATTGCTCTATACCCCGTTTTAGAGCAATCATTCGCGAACGATTTAGAATAAAGATGATAAATGTCAAGAGATATTCAAACATTGACCCTAGAACACTTGAGTTTATTCAACAGTGAATGTACATTTGAGTGGATCTGGCAGCATTCCACGCTACCTTGAGTCACGAAGCTATAAACTTTTATGTCCTTTTCCTTGACTTGCACGTGCAAGTTCATGTTTCCCGCGATGACCCGTTACATTGGCCGTCTGGTCCCTAAGTAGGTTGTTCACAAGGGCCCACAATAAATGTTTATTTATTTGTTGTTTTGTCCTGCATATCTTCGCCAAAAAATAATGATGTCTACTAATTAATTCATGAGAATATGCATCCAGTTGAGAAGACGCCAATAAACTGAGTAGCAATTAATTTATCAAGCGACGTAAAGTTTGATGACTGCATGAACAATTGCTCATAGGAGTTGTGCTAATTTTATTTTCTCAGCATAATCCTCCACACGAGTTTGGCCTAATATGGTGAGTTGGTCTCGGCGCGAAAAAACCTCGAGAAATTGATATTGGAGGGGGAAGTTGAGACACGCGGGGGGGACCCCTTTGACGCCCCTGTGTTATTTCCCCACACTCCAGTAAGCCGTCGGACGTGTGTTGGGACGCATTCAATTTTTCAATGAATGCAGACTGACAGTAGTAGAAACACTTTCATTACTCGCAACGTGAAAATAATCATCACAGAAGATAACAGAGAATCAAAATGTCCCATCAACAGGCAGCAATTCGTCGATTGGAGGCCTTATTCAGGGACGTTACACTGCAAGATGATACTTGCCAAGTGAGAATCGATAAAAAAATCGATCGGTGCTGCAATATTCATGGTAAACACTCCAAGGAGAATTGCACAAATCGCCGAAGCTCAGCGAATACAATGTCCCCGGGAAGGGACAATTTGAATTTTCTTGGAAGACGCAGCTCACTAGGTACAACATCTACCATGAAAAAGGAAATTCATCCTTCATCATTTCCAAGTACTCTTCGAAGAGATCCGTTGACAGCCTCCATGGGCACTATAAATCATGCTCGAAAGGATTCTTACAGTCCTTTGAAAAAGAATCCTATGGGAAGCTCTATGGGATGCCTCAAGAAAGAGTTGAACTTTGGCAGTTTCAACTCATCTCTGAGGAGAGATTACGTCGCCAAATCGATGACAAGTTTGCAACGTCCACCAATGCAAAGAGATTCAGTAGACAGTGGAAATCGTTGTCTCGGAAATTCGGTGAGCCAGAAAATACATGGAAATAAGGATTTACTGGGGAGTGTATCCACTGGAAATTTGAAGAGTTGTATCTCTGGTGCCAATAGAAATGCACGGGCAAATCTCAGTGTAAAATTGAGCAGTGATGCACTGCATGGATCTAACGATGATCTTAAGAAAAGTCAATGTGGACGAGGGTCCAGTGATAGGAGGAGATTCTCGACAGATTCCCTTGATGGATTTAAAAGACACTCTTGGGACACTGGACGCAGAGGATCGTCGGGCTCATCTGGGGGATGGGATGATCCCATTTGGGAGGAAAGTGACAAGGTATTCTTGATAGAATTATTTATCAAAATCAAGGACAATTTAATGCTTCATTGAAAAGGGACAGTATGATCTTGAAACTTGACTTTGGTATTCCGTGGTTTTATGCCGAGGCGACTCGATGACGTCATTGCGGTGCCATGCATGGGCACAAGACCCCGTTCACGCTCCGAGGGGCTTAGTCACTCGACATTGCTCGAAATTACCTTTGAAATCAATCTGTGACTGATCGATATCACATTACGGTATTGTGCTATTGAGGCTAATGGCCATTAAATTATAAAATCAAATATTCCACGTCATTAGTTTTGGAGAAATTAAAGTTGAAACTATACATAAACGGAAAAATGAAATGTTCTCGTCGTTGAAACTTCACACGTAGAAAATTGCAATAAAGACTTAATTTCACAGGATGTAGGAGAATTCCAATTCAGCTTCCATTTTTTGTTTGGTACAGTCTCCCAACTTCAATGTTCGATAATTGTTCATACGAATTGAATTAAATTCCTATTCACTTCCCTTTGTTGACGACTTTTCATGAATCTGATCATCTCCTTTTTCGTTGGAATAATGTGGGCGGTTGTTTGTACCATTTTTATTTCCATATTTCTCATTTACCTTCGCATTTCCATCAGTATGCTCATGATATTAACATTTGTTTTGAATAAAAAGCAATCGTCATGCAGAACTGTTGATCCATTTGACATTCATGATTTTTTTTCCAATTAACGGGATAATATCGGTGGAGTTTCACGTCATCTCTTCAATTATAGATTATTACGTTATGTTGACTGTGTTCAAATTCAAAAATGAAGTTATTTTGTAGACCGCCTACAAATGATCCGTCACTCTGTTTCAATTTATGAATTGGTTTTACTGGAGGCCTCATGAAAACATTGATAATTCGATCTCCTCCGCTACAATTGAGTTGTTCAATTCATCAGTATAGACAGAGTAGTATAGAATGTCCTGGTCACGTGTACCTCATTCACGAAAGTCGGTTAAGAGGACCCGTTTTTATCATAAACTCTTCGACCCATCGTTTCAACGACCTTTGCTTAGTCGACGTGGCACATAGAATTGCAAATACTTAATGTCACCATTAATGTTGTTATTATTGAAGTGAATTTTCCGTTAAAGAGACTCCAGGAATTTCATTCCGTTGAAATGGCAATTTATCTCACAATTAAGAAGATCACTATCCAGATCTGTCAATTTTTAAACTATTTTTTTCCACTTAATTATCGGAAAAATTTACTTTCACGTCATTGTAGCGAACCCATCGTGATAATTTCCATTCCCGTCGTCGCCTTTAGACTTTCTCAGATGGATCAAAATTATGGGTACTTTATCAATAAGTAGTTGTCCAAGATTGTCAGTTATTATGTCCCCTCTACTTTGCAATAATCATCTGACCTATTTTTCGACATTTGATGCTCGATATTTTAGACCCGCCTGAGCGGTCCAATCTGAGAAAATATTATACAGCCTTTCGTGCTGGATCATAGCACTCGGGGGCGATAGTGAAATTTTCCTCGTTTTGATTCGAAAAATGAAGAAAATGAAAACAGCAGGAAAAAAACATGAAAGTGGAACGAGATTTTTCATCTGCATCTACTTGCCAATGAAAGGATGTAATTATTTATAACTATTTAAAATGGAGTCACGAAATTGAAAAACAAAATCAATCATCATTGACAAATAAATGGGAATAATAAATTTGACGATTCTTGAGTGACAGACAGGGATCAAAATTACAGCCATAGCAAGAATTTTTGAACATAAAGTGTACAATTTTTCCAACAGCGAGTGTAACCTACTCTCCAGCTATATCATTACATCAGATTATAGCCCGAAGATCAATCGCATCCCGTTGTCACTTCCGGTTATCATGAACGAATGAGCATGAAATCTCATTGAAATCTATTGGATTAATCCAGGACATGTGAAACCAGCGTGCTTCACAAGTGAAAGTAGCCTCACGATGTTGGGAAATATAATAATTTGTTCCTTTTAACAGTTTAAAATGTTATAACATCATCATTGAATAATTAAAGGTAATTACACGTCGTAAAGCTGATTAGCGTACTAGTTGAAAGAGAGTGTTCAGGGATTAGTTGTATGCAAGAAAGTAAAAAAGAGGAATTAGGGAGAGAGAGAGAGAGAGGGAAACACGGGAGAAAAGAAGTGGGTCGAACCTCTTCGCTTAGTAGTTACTGGAGAGAATGTTGATGGGTACGCACTCGTTCACCAGACTCTGTAGAGTTCGGTTACAGCAGCTGTTCTACTGCAATTTTTTAATAATTCTGTAGTGAGATAGAGAGGCTGAATGAGAATACCGGATATGTTTGTTCAAGAGGAATATCACGTCATATTCTAACATGATAGAGTGCTCTTGAGAAAAATTCTTCTCGCCGAGTAGTGCATGATATTTTCGGTAGATTTATTTCGAGTGGATTGTCTGAAAAGTGATTGTGATTATTGTCAGTGCAGAGAATGGATATTCAGAATACACGTAAAATATTGTAGGAAAGAAAACATCGGGAGAATAATTGACTTGGTCCACAAAACCTCTGTCATGGATGACTGATTGATACCCAGGATTTGATTTTTACAACGTTGGAAAGTGGTGAAAATCAGGCGAGAAATTTTTTGTTGATATTGGAGCATTTAATTAGCGGAGACAGGTTGAAGGTATTCGGAGGCGTGAAACGTGTGCGCAAGGTGCGAGTATCGTCTTGCACTAGCGAATATACCTGTTCTTTTTTTTTCTCCCTCTCTCTCTCCGTTGAGATTTCTTTTCACTTTTCTCCGCGTCACCCAGTGATTTCACCTTCCCGCTTGTTTCTCATTTCAATAACGTTGACACGCAAAGGTGCTATTAAAAAGAATAAATGGGTGATATTCGTATTTTGGATCCGAGGATGGATTCACGATTCGCTCCGGAATTGAAACACCGTCCCTGGCCAGCTATTTATCGCAATCATCCAGCAACTCGTGGACCATCTCTCTGTTATCGTCCGATGCCACTGGAAGCTCTCACTCGCTGGGTAACACCCCACATTCCCCCGCATGATTACAATTATCTAGCAGCACCGATGAGATCCAACAAAAATCGTGATTACTATTATTTGACACCTATGTACAGAAATGCCATACCACCTCCATCATCAGCAATGACTGTTCAAGTACCACCTTTAGCACTTACCAATAGAATGATGCTCATGGAAAAATCGCGAAGCAAAACGAAAAGTGCGTCTAATGGGACTGGAAGAAGTAGCGTTCCACCATGTACCTGTTCTGTTGGTAGAACAAGATCACTGGAGGATGTGCGTAGCGACATGAGCGAGTGGGAGGAGTACAATGATGAAAATGGTAACAGAGTCAAAGCTAATTCAAAAAATAATTTCCGCAATGCGAGGAGATCAATGGAGAATCTCTTGGAATCTGAGGATCAGTGCGTTGCGGGTTTAACGAGAATTCATGGGAATGGCAGTGGAGAAAGACATAGAAGAGACATGAAGAAGGATTGTTCTAGGCGGAGAGGGAGTTATATGGTAAATTGACAATGCTTATTAATGTTGCGTCAATTTTATTCACCTAGGGTTATAATTAGCATTCTCAATATTTGAGCTAGGCTTGGCTATCGTCGTCAACACCATAATTTTCTCTGTTTTTATTCTGACTAGAATACTGTGTCGACTGTGTCGAGCTGAAAGCTCATTCGAAAGTTGTCCGATTTCGCAATGCAAACAACTGTCGCTCTCTTACATGTATAACTAATTTAAAAAGTGGATCATTCGTGGTCATGCTTGGATTGTTCACCTTGAAGAATCAATTGTCAAATTCACCTCGATTTATATTCATCTTTATGCCGGGAAAAGTATTATTTATGAAATCCATATTACACCTTTTTTTTTGTCGTAAAATGGATGAATGAGTCAGAAATGTGAAAGTCAAGTTAGAAGTGTAAAATTGGATCGGATCGCGTGAATGTAAACTTGCCTAATAGTCGTACCTAAAATATCGACCGGAAATTTTAATCAGCAGATACCAAAGGTATCTTGCAATACCGGTTGATTATGCGTTGGGGCAGGAGTCAAGGTATTACTGTAAAACTAGTCCATTAACTATTATTATTGCGATACGCAATTACCACTTACAGACCTGTCATCTTCGGAAGTACCTCTCTCGCAGTCACCTCATAGTTTCAGCTCTTTCAGTGTTGTAAAATTAGGGGGGGGGGGGGCTTAATGAATTTTATCAACGTTATGGACGAACATTGCGAAACTCTTCGCGACTTAAGGGCAATTATAAATTTATAAATTCGTTTCAAACTCAAATAGACACACTCTCATTACTTTAAAATACGCCTCGACTCTCGTTTCATCGTCGATTTCTATTTGAATGCGTAGAGAGTTACATTTGTAGGCTTTTCATCCACAGTTGTTTTGGAAAAATATGAAAAACAAAATCGAAACCAACTAAAATTCACTGTTCCACAGCGAACGTTGTAAAAGTCGAACATTTCCGGCTCGTTAATCAGTTTGGGAAAGCGTAGATCATCGATTTAACCTCATTCTCAAGTAGTCGATGAATAGAGAAGAAATATATCTTCCTTGCCAATAACTCCTCTTCTATTCGCATGCTGAAGGATTTTTAATAATTTTCGTCAGTGATATAATGATGCAAGGAGACATTTGTGATATATTTCGCATTCACCATGTGTGAAATTTCGTGCCGAAAATGTGTACATAAGATGATGTGGATGATGATACAAGTAATTTGATTCAGTCTTCAGAAAACCGGGACACTGGCACAGCTGTTGTCCACCGAAACCACTCAGTCATGATTTCCACAAAGAAATCTAGGGAATGCAATTTAAAAAATCGCAGAAACCATTGGCTATTTAGAAACGATGATTCGGATATGAAAACCCATATCGTCGATATGGAGAACTCTCTAAATTTTTTGCGTACCTCGATCGAATTTCGTATGGAGGTTCATTTAGGAATATTCAATCTAGGGTCTCTGTAGCTGCGTATCCATCTTGATAAAATCTATCACAAGATGTTCATCGAGGCGCGGTCACTGTCGAAAGTAAAAGCGATGCCACTGTGGTAATTGTGGCCGCGTTTACGCGAGCCACTGAGTTATACGAAAGTTAGTGACCGGAAATTTGAGAAAAATTTGAATTTCTTTTTCAAAACACTTTCTTTTTCATGTTTTACGTCAATTTTTTCGAGTCCGCGGACTGCTATCTTAACCAAACGAATTCTCTTCAATCAAGTATTCAATCGAAACAATTGCATTTGTTTGGATTTCTTGCAGCCTGAGCCGAAGCCAGATGTAGATGTAACGAATGGCAGCAGCGGAAGTAATGGGAGACCTCGATTCGTTCCTGTAACAGCACTGGAGGATGTTCAAGCAGTCAGGTGTGCAGAATTTCATCCACATGGAAAATTATATGCCGTTGGATCAAACTCGAAAACTCTGAGAATATGTGCCTACCCGAAACTTCATGATGTTCGGTGAGTTCGTCATGTCTAGTAGAAAAAGAAGTTAAAAAAAAAAATAGAAGAAGGAATCCTCAGGGAATAGTCTCGCGCAATTATAGAAAATGTTCATTAAAGAAATTTGTCTAAAAACGAAGAATTGAGAAAGTGAGAAATTTCAAAGTTTATTATTTTCTTGCTCAACTTTAGATTCTGATTTAATTACCGACATAGTAGCGCGGTATTCTATTAAAGTAGACAGTGCCTTGAGAACGAGGTGACGAAAGAAAGTACTTTTAATTTATTCTTTTACTTTAAATTCCAGGGAGGATCATGAAACTTATCAACCGACTGTTCTCTTCAAGAGGACGAAACACCACAAAGGATCGATTTATTGCCTTGCTTGGACACCGGACGGTCAACTCATGGCGACTGGAAGCAATGATAAGACAGTTAAACTCATGCGTTTCAATGCAGATACTTCGAATCTCGAAGGTTTATCCTATTTTCCTCAGCCGTGCATTACATGTTTGGTGATGTGATGCAAATAATTGCAATTGTTCTAATGGATTTTTCATGTTCAGGTCAAGAGGTGGAATTGACAATGCACGATGGTACAGTACGTGATTTATGCTTCCTAGAAGATACTTTGAATAAATCGAGTTTACTCATAAGTGGTGGAGCAGGCGATTGTAAGATATACGTAACAGACTGTGCAACTGGAACACCTTTCCAAGCACTCAGTGGACACAGCGGGCACGTATTGACCCTCTACAATTGGGGTGGAGCTATGTTCGTATCTGGATCACAGGATAAAACAGTCAGATTTTGGGATCTTCGTACACGGGGCTGCGTCAACATGGTTACACCGGCGACTGTACCTGGCAGTAGAGTAAGTTGACGTTTTTCAAATATATTGCTATTTTATTATTATTATTATTATTATTATTATTATTTTCATGAAATTACAGGTGGGTAGCCCAGTGGCAGCAATTTGTGTCGATCCATCCGGCAGACTTCTTGTTTCTGGCCACGAAGACAGCAGTTGCGTATTATTCGATATTCGTGGAGGTAGAACTGTTCAATGCTTCAAACCTCATGCGGCTGACATCAGGAGCATTCGATTTTCACCATCTGCGTATTACTTGTTGACGGCAGGCTATGACAACAAACTTGTTCTCACTGATCTTCAACGTAAGCACTATCTAATTTTCATTCTATTCACTTCAGTACACTTATTTTTTCATTATCTTTTCCAGGCGATTTGACAATGCCATTGCCAAGTGTCGTTGTTGCGCAACATCAGGATAAAGTCATTTCGGGACGATGGCATCCTACAGAGTTCTCTTTCCTCAGTACATCAGCAGACAAAACAGCTACGCTTTGGGCATTACCTCCAATTTAAAATTTTTTAAATACTTGACAGAATTATCTAGTTCTGTTTAATTTATTTCGCACAATCAACCATGACCAACAATTCTTTATTCTTTTTATTATTATGCTCTTTCAATACTCTACGTGATTTAAAAATTGTTGCTATTAATAATGTCAATTATTATTAAGATGAATCCAAATTCGGTTATATCCTTTTCCTTCTTTAACGTATAACAAAAGACTGGGCTGTCGTATGCATAGCAGGAAGTAAATTATTGATTTCGTTTAGAAATCCGCGGGTTCATTTCTAGAATACAAGAGTATTTGTTTTTTTTTGTTTCCTTGATTCTAGTTTTATTGGTTTCGTTATTCTCGCAGGATGTGTCCCGAGAATGGACTCATTAAAATATCCAGATTGCGATGTAAATAAATTTAATGAGATTAGACCCGTTTATTAAACTTAGAATTCTTCATGTACAGTTGTATTTTGCTCTTTATCCTAGAGGAGCGTATACTTGATTATTCATATGTTCAATCCGGAGATTTGTTTAATTTATATTATCTTGAATTCGATTATCGAATAAATGTGTCACCCAACGTATAAACTAATTATTCATGCCTTTCCGATCAGTGAGTTATAGCTAACATAGATTGAAAAAACGATATAGAAGGATCATACAATCCTATTATAGATTATGCCAATAATGATTTCTCTGAGAGAAATGAAAAATAGCGTCTTTTTTCCGTAGATGATGTCAACTGGAGAAAAAAGAGAAACCATAGAGAATAAACACAATCATCCCTGACACAAGACCCAATGTATTGACATGACATTTATTTATATGTTCCATGTAAAAAGAACTGAACATTTCCGCTTTAAATATTGCCTTGCGCCGTAGCTGCTTCTCTAAATTTTACTCTGTACTCAAAATATAGAACAATAAATTATATACTATTGGTTTGTACAAAGTCAATTGGTTCTATTAAAAAACACATCCCCACGGTGCTTACGTTGTACATCGTAGTCGTTAAATTGTCATCTAGATATCTGGTGAGAAGATTTCACACAGCTCTGATGATGGCTAAATGAAGAGTGATGCATCCAATGGTAAGTTGGAGTTGAATAAAAGATACAGATCGAATTTTTAATTTTGCAATAGCTAGAAGGTTCTCGTTAGTATCGTTGAAAAGCCCGGGGAGTTTGCAGGTATCATCTCTTGTCGATAATGTAGCATTCGAGGCCGTAGTTTTATTTCTTGGATGACGAGTAGATGTCGCCACATTTGTTATCACTCGCTCTATTCAAAAGGACACGAGTTTCGTGGAAATAGACGATCAATTGAGATTTTTCAATAAAATTTGTGGGAATTATCCCATAGCAATTCAATTGGTGAAATCGAAAAACATGCACTAAGATGCATGTTTTTTGCAAATGCGAGCTGAATATTCGCACCGAGACTATCTCGATTTCATTCAGGTGAAATTATGCATATTCTCAATTCAATGATTAATTGATAGTTCACTGCATCTTCGGGTTAAAAAGAAAATTCATTCTTGTAGCGATTCGTCTTGGTGTATCATAAACGCATGTACAGAATTGAAGTTGAGCGCGGGCACAGCCACACAAGAAGTGTACGTCTCGTGCTGCCGTCCATCATTACGCCTAATTCGAAAACCGAAACGAGGGGGTTCCGCTGTGCGTAATTCATAACGCGCGATCACAGTCATCTTGGATATGAGCATCTTGGCTAGAGTTGAGGAAATAAAAATGAAGAGAATGAAAAATAATAATGTTGTGATGCCCAAGTGCAGAGGCCCATGGCTCATAACTCTTTATAATAGCTAATATCTCACAAGAGTCGTATAAATGTGAATCGGTTACTAGTTACTGGCTTATACACATTAGGAAGATTTATTGTTCATGGGTCTGTACTGACTTGAGACAAGAGCAGAGATGAGAATTCATGAGCGAGGAAATGAAATGGAATTAACGCAAGAAAGCTACGATGATAAATAAATTATAAAAAATAAAGCTCGTGCCTTCTCGCATGAATCCTTTTCGTTCCTTCTCTCTCTCTCTCTCTCCGTGTGCCACCGCCAATTAAACTCCACTCTTAATCGCTCTCACCGTCTAATTGCCAAGTTATTATATTGTCCCCTTCGGGGATGCCAAATTCCACACTAAAAACCTACGCCGAGTTTTCAAATAAATTTCACATTATTTTCTCCCAATCCAGTCGAAAAAACGATAAATAGAGAGACAAGAGGGGAAGAATAAGACAGTAGAACTCAAGTTGTAACCAACTCGTCCTAATAACCACCCTCGCACTGCCTAAGGTGTATACACCAGTTGTGATTCTACTACGGCCAGACAGCAATCACGCCATAGACGGCTCTTGAAGCGACTCGATCATTATCGCGGCCAATAATCACCGAGAAGGAAGTTCACAGTTAAGTGGTCCCTTGAGCAGTCAAAAGCAGAATTGAAGAAGAGGGGAATTGAAGAAATAGAAAAAAGCAAAAAAATTAATAAGAGCTAAGAAAATAAAAACAAGAAATGTCAACTTTTCTTTCACCATTTCAACTATGACGAGCGCTTTTCACGATAATACCATCAATAATATTGGATTACCGAATAATCTAGTATTTCCTATAACAGCATTTTCATTACTCCTTGACATCGTTATGTTTCGATGAAAAAAATAAAATAAAAAATAAGAAGAAATGGAAAATTAAGCCGGCCACAATTGGCTACTGGGTATAGAGGAACTTGAAGTCGCATCACGTCGTCGTCGTCATCGTAAATGCTTGAGCCTCGAGTATCGATAAAAGTTGTCTTCTGAATCCGATCGTTAAGATCCGGACGGTTGGTGGAACGAGCTAAAAACCGGTCGCAACTATCGCATTTTATATACGCACACATTGGATGATGATGATGTTGGCCCTCACGTTATTCGATGAGAAACGAGGAGAGGGTGGGAGAATTTTTGCAAATTGTTTGAGTTGTTACTTTAGTAATATTAGCAGAGGATAGAATTCATTCATATGAATGAGAATGCTATATCAATGAGTATAATGCCATTGCTTTAACTGAATGAGTGATTTCGCCAATTATTGCTATGATTTAATTACCTTCAATTAGATTTTTGAAGGTACAAAACCATGTCAATAATTGGTAAAATCAACCATATACAGTTGAGGAAATACCACATTATCACTGCTGAGGGAGCAGCAGTTTTCTATTGTACACATAGCAATGGTCGTATAATGAAGGGGTTGAAAGAAAATGCTGAGGAACATATTCATGGCTGTCCACGCCTTGGCGCCACGCTGAGAAAAATTTCTGCGGTAATAATGTTGATTATCAAGAGTATCCTGGTATTTACAATGAATTCTAGTCGCGAATGAAGGCATATAGAGTTAGTCGAAAGAAACGCTGACTGATCGTTTCCATGCATCAACGTCATGTACCTTTGAACCTCAACATTTCCGTGCCAGGTGTATGGCTAAAACAATTTATCATCCGTGAATTGTGAAGTCGATCGTAGCCCGATTTGTCGAGATTTCTTAAGGATTATTTCAATTATGAGACATCACATTAAAGATTCTCTGCTCATTTTTCATTCAACAATCCTATTAAATAAATTAATAATATTACTTATAGTCTCGAGAGTGTATGATCATCCGCAAGAAATATGGAGAAAAAAAAATTGCAATCTTTCAAAATACTTACAATACATGATAGGTTGCCCAATGCTCGCGCAATGGCCATCTACAAAGGGGAGGGAGGGGAGGGAGCATACAGTAGTCCAAGTCCTACTGCAGCATAAACATTTCTCCCCTGTCTTCTACAATAGTGCATGACATCCTCCATCAATCTAAAAACAAGGAACATACGTATGTCGTTATTATCTTGAATCCCATCTTCTTGGCTTATATCACACTAAATATGTTTTTAACTCTCCGATACAGTGAGAGGGATTGAAGGCTTTATATCTCCAATGCATTGAAATTTTTTTTTTAAATTAATTTTCCATTCTCAATTGATTTCTCAAATCCAGGACTAGGAATGTATGAAATAATTACGACTAGATGTGGCCTGTCGATCGGTGTCAGTTGGAACTAATGAAAAACTGGTTGGTGAGTTCGCCTTGACCTCTGCCCAGGTGATCCCATAGCTCCTGCATGTGTGCAATAATAGTACTTCATGCATATGAACATTCCCACAACGTGTTCCTTCAATTTTAAAAATGAGAATTGACAAAAAAAAATGGTGAAATAGTTATCAGTGTAAGCATGTATTGTATTCGTGCTCGCTGATATGTACAATCTCTCACATTCCCAATCATCAAGTGAGGTCAATTACAGGGCCAAGTGATCCCCATATATTCCGATGGATCTCTCAAGTTCTCCATAGATCCATAGATAAACAAAAATTGATCATCAGTTAAGGATTTCCGAGAGATTTGTTCATTGAGGTAAGCGATAAAGTCCAAGTAATAATGCTAGAGACATGTAGTAACGTGGAAGAAGTACTTTGAACTCTTAGCTGGCGTGAAAAGAAACAACATTCGTCATATAAATGCGTGGCATGTATTATGTAGGCGGGAAGTCTGCACCCACGCCTCCTATTCCTGGAGTTTTAATACTCATTATGTGACGTGACTGCACTCCACATATATTTATATAGATAAAAGGAGAGAAGGAAGGGAGAAGAGAAAGGGAGAATCTGAATATCATGAATTATCGATGCGTAATGCATTTTAATTGACAATTACCAATGGCCCACATTTTGATGGCCCATATGATTTGTGATCATTCGCAGATTGTACGAATAAATCTCCATCAAAATTGTTCAGCTAACAACGGATTTCCCAGGAATTAGTTTGAAAAAAAAAGTGTTATTTTCCGCCGTGAATGGTGAAATAGTAGCTGAAAGGGAGAAACGGGAGGGAAAGGAATCGAGGAGGTTTGGTCAGGTGAGCCAAGGCGCCCGGAGCGCCGCTGATCACTTTGACCCATGACCTCATCAATCATCGCCAAATCATATACCACTTGGCTCACATATACAAATATGATGAGAGGCATATGCGTTATTATGAAACGGCAACGTTCGCGCGTTATATCTATACCAACTATTC
Source organism: Diachasma alloeum (assembly GCF_001412515.2). Taxonomy (NCBI): domain Eukaryota; kingdom Metazoa; phylum Arthropoda; class Insecta; order Hymenoptera; family Braconidae; genus Diachasma; species Diachasma alloeum. The sequence goes on from NW_021681024.1 coordinate 101,270, forward strand.
GAGGCTCTTCTTTTTCGTTCATCTCTTTTTTATTTATGCGGTATTTCTTTTTTTTTTCATGTGTCTTGCGATGGGTATATTATAAAGGAATACATTCACACTATGGATAGAATGAAATAACACTTTTATCATTTATTGCATCTTTTGCTTATAGTGTGATAATGAAACATGTTGAGCGATGAAAAAATTGATTCGGGTATCATGTTTAATTACATGAAATCCAATTCTTGAAGCAATATGCTTTTTTTACTATTTCTCTTTATTCATTCTAAATTCATAAATATGTTATAGTCTTTTGGAGGCGTTACTCAATTAATTGAGTAACATACTTGTTAATGAAATGTCAATTATCACGGGGCAAGATTGATCGTTCTCACCTCTCAGTTGGTTGGAGAAATATAGTTTCAACAATCTCTGCGGCATCCAGCACAAAAGACAAGGAAAACAGAATGAAAGACTCTCGTGACCCTTGAGGATCACTAGAGTTGTAGTGAATGGATCATTGGTAATATATATATCTTATATATATATATATAT
>NW_021681024.1:101818-102850 GCF_001412515.2 Diachasma alloeum
TATATATATATATATATATATATATATATATATATATATATATATTGGTAGTATATATATCTGATTGGTTCATATCTCCGTGGAGCTGAAATTCCCGACACGGGATATTGAAGCAAAAAAAATTGGAGAAAATAATTGCACCACAATTTTTTGAGTGCTTTCTTGCTCTGAAAAATGATTGAAATCTGTTTTTTTTTTCAAGCTTCATTTGACGATTTGATGTTCAATCATTGTCAATAATTCAAACGAATGAAAAAATCTCTTGTATGCTACAACATAGAGACGGACCTTTCACTCATAGCCTGAAGGCTTTTTGTTCCATTCTGGGTATTTATAAAAAATGCAAAAAAAAAAAACAAAATTCCATTTATTTTTGAATATATTTAGTGAGAAAAAGTCTCTCCACAATAAAATTGGAGGTGTGGAAAAAAAATTGCCTATTTGGCATCCTGTTCAATGCAAATTCCAATTCTTTTATTACTGAGAAATGGCAATTCATTTTCGAGTACATTCGAACTTGCAATGCTGCAGTACTCGATATAGATGGGAAGAAGGAGAAAAGAATAAAAAGTTTGAACTGTAAAATGAGCGTGTGAAATTATCTTTTATCACATCTATGTTACCGAGCAAGTGGTGTGATAACTCCCTTCACATTGAAAAATTCAAACTAGCTATCCTCTCTATAATTTTATCGACATGATTGAGTAGAAATAGCAGGTGGCACCATAAATTCAATCGTGAAAAGCTTGTATTCTTTTTGCATGATGCATGATGCAGTGAAGAGAGAAAATACTTTTTTCATTTAAATATATAAAATGGCATAAAAGACTTTTCATTGAGCTCTACGTCATCGAAGCACTTGAAAATGTCAAAACGTCAAATGTATTTCAACAGGTGGAGGAGGAAAGTACATGGGACAGCGTCCAGATGAAGAAGCAAAGGAAGAAAAGAAAGCGAAGGAGGGAGAGGTGGTGGATAAGTGGTCGAGACAGGCCGTTATCCCGTGCCATTTCGGCGTTGCGGTTATATGGG
>NW_021681024.1:102903-106124 GCF_001412515.2 Diachasma alloeum
GGGGGGGGGGGGGGGGGGGGGAGGATAGGCGGGGGACAGGTGAAATTTCCGCATTGCGTTCCCATGAGAATTTCGTTGTTTCCCCATCAAATCACTCATCTCAAAAGTCACATGAGTTGCACGAATCGTTCATCAGAGGTGAAAAAAAGGAGAGCCACATTGTGGAAAGCATATTACATTTATATCATTTCTAAGAGTCTCAATTTGGAAAAATTTTGCTTGAATTAGAATGCTGAATGAAATTAAGAAGAGCGAATTTAGTAGTTAACCGGAAGACACTGGCAGGCCATTCTGAATGTTCAGTAACTTATAAAATGAACTGACCACATGAAAGACATATAGTAGGTGCGTAAGAGATGGGAGCGACTTAGCATCAGTGGTGAGGAAGAATTATAGCGAGCGAGTTGTAAGAAAAGACGAGTAAATTCATCGAGACACGGACCGGCTCATGGCGAAGCCGATTGTCCATGCCAATTAGGTTAGGATCCGAATAGCGTAACTACGTTGGCGCTGCGCCTAATAATCGCGTTATTAACGACTTGCAGTATTTGCTGAGTCTCTGCACTCTCAACGGCAGACAAGTTTCAATGTATTCAAACGAAAAGTGTCCAATACAGTTCATCCACTGGTGTCTATAGAAAATGAAACATTGATAAATAATAATGATGAATAAAGGCAATTCAAAGCCCCGAGGTTGAAAAATAATACTGGATGGGGAAAAAAGTGGAATTTCGCTGGATCGATCAGACAGCTATATGATGGTGGTCTTGGCGGTCTGTTAAGGGGCCGGGAGAATTGAATGCGATAGTAGAGGTGTCTTGGGGGATGCGCCGCAGAAGCCGAATTAAGACGTACGTTTCACTGTTGCGGCCAAACAAAACGCATGATGAGGAAAAGACGCAGTCGTCGCGATCGAGGATAATGGGGTTTCAGAGAGAATTAAGGCACCTTCTTTACAAATCTATACATAAGTTTTTGCATGACTCCATCTTTGCTATATAGACCATTAGGAACAGACTACATCCATGTCCTTGGCGCTTTTATGCATAGAATGGAGCAATTTGCTACTTGCATATGTTTTTTAATTTACCATATGCCAGGATAACGGCTGTGATGAAGTAAAGGCTATCGCGAGGTAGTCGCGTCGAGTATAAGCAAAGAACGAGTGGACGAAGAGAAGACCGGAGGTGGAAGGGCCTCATCGTTATACAGAGTAAAAGTTAGTCGAAGGAAAGGATATGTATCGCGTGAGACGGGTGTAATCATCGACATATACGAGGTGGATATCAAAGCCCACGCGGTGTTGTTTAAAGTTTGAGGGCGGACAAGGAGGGAAAGGACGTTGGTGATTATATCCGCGAGCTTAATGTCAGTATGTACGTATTTTGAAGAACGTGACGCGCGTGTCTGAACGGAAAAGGCGCGTGGTGAGCATCCGGTTATCATGCAAGAGACGTAAGTAGTATACGTATGAACGGAAGCATCTGCAAACAAGAAAATCGAAACCAAAACATTGACTATACTCTGCTGTAGGGGAGTACTATCGCAATTGATTGCAGTGGAAATTTTATGACTCGTGTATATCAATTTCTTGAAAAACTTGAGGGGTAGTCGAAAAGGACATGATTGTAGCCCAAAAGGGCTGCAGGGCATGGACGAGAGAAATGAGAGACACAGAAAGAAAGCTCACGTCCGATAAACACGTGTATCTTTTAGCAAGGCATCCCGAAGATTTTATCTCTTGGAGTAAAATATACCCACGGGGGACAATATTAACTGCTTCGCTGGCTCCCTGGTAATATTACAAAGTTAATTTTTTTTCCATCTTCTCGAGTTTTTTTTTTTTTTTCGACTATTTTTGGTACACACCCCCGCTCTTTCGCTACCACTTTAATGAAACCTCTGACCATATTCAGCATTCCAGGCATTTATATCGGCCGTCCGAGGGTTATTAGCAATTGTTTCAGCGATATATCATACATTTTTGTCTCTTTATCATCTCCTTTTTACAGCAACTCTTCCGCCCGACAAAAAAGTTTATCAATTAATGAATGGAAACATTGGAATAATGCATGGAAATAAATCTCAGCACCAGTATTATATCCTGACGAATAGCATAACCGTGTGCTCACCTCAAACATCGAGAATGACAGGGGAATTTACAGGGAAATTTTTATTCAAGCTTGATGTCAGTTCTTATCCTTGGCCTTTGTGTTACCACCTTCGAAAGACACACTAGTCTGTATATACATATATATGTAGCATCTCTCGAGAGCAAGTATAAGGTGAGGCCAGCTGCCTTCGGGCTAACGTGTTGGCTCCCGTGCATTGCAACTGAACACAGAGGCTCTCAATTTCCATATCCTTACATCATTATTTAACAATAAGCTTTCTCCTTTTCATCATGACATTGTCAGAATAAAATTTACTCGACTTTCAATGGATATAGGTATTGTTGCAGTTTTACTTGAAGAATTATCAAAAGCTTTGATAAGGAAAGCCAATCTTTGATAATACAATTGATATGAACTGAGAACCACCATGATTGGGTCCAATTACAGGTGGCGCGGGCGACGTATATGTTGAGACAGTTCTTGTGTCTCTGCTGCAGCGTTGATCCTTAAACCGCGCCTGGCACTATGTTCGCGTGTTGCTTTGGCAGGTGTATCCACGCGGCTATCGGCTCTAGTCTTTTACCTCTTTTCCCCTCTTGGCCAAAAGCAAGAATGCCTTGCCTTCCCCACTACATTATGTCCACCGCCAACAGCCGCCCGCACTGGAAAATTAAGCCCCACTTAACTCACTGATTATCGGTGTCACGTACAGCCGCCATCCGCTCCCTTCCTCTGCCTGCCTCCCTGTCTCTCCTCGAGGCTTCATTTATTTATTTATTGCTTATTTTTTTCCGCTTACTCAGCGAAAGAAAAAATAACAACAAATTTATTGCGAAAGAAAGGCGTTGCGGAGGAAAGGTGGCATTCAAGACATGATAACAAGGAGGTGGTGGGCATACTCATGAGACGGAGTAGGAGGCAGACTGGGCGTGGAATAGTCCCTGCTTGTCGTTGTACATGTACTGAGACATTATTCATGACATCGCAAGGAGTGATAAGACATTTTTCATTCTTTTCATTTTATTAAACGACAAATTATCCATATCAAAATAATTGGATATTGTTCTAATGAAACAACGAAAAAAAAAAAAAAAAAAAAAAAAAAAA
>NW_021681024.1:106396-133992 GCF_001412515.2 Diachasma alloeum
AAACAAAAAAAAAAAAAAAAAAAAAAGAAACAATCTCAAAAGGGGAAAAAGTGGATGGAAAGACTAAAATTGAACGAGTTCAGTCGGTTGACCAGTCTTGGTCTTTATATTCTCGGCTCTTCAACTTGATCGTATTCCTCTTATTTTTGTTCGCTGCGCGAGATGGTTTCTGGTCTCGAAGTGAGCGCCTACTGTACGCTATCATTAAGAGGAGGAAAAGAATGAGGTAGGAGGATGGATGGATGGATGTATGTACGTGGCAAACCACTGAAGACGCACGAGAGTCAGCCCCAAGAGTCGGCAGTAGCTGCAACACTGCCGCAGGCGATTTGTCCTTCGTAGTAAGAATATTTTACGAGATCAACTCTTCCTACTGCCATTAAACTCAAAATAATAAATGAAAAGTGCATTGTTATATTCTCGAATTGAACGTTACCGCACGTACTCCTTCGCCGAAAAACACGAAAAATGGTCTGGTTTCAGTAAAAAATGATTTTTCAATAATTCATGAAACAGTTGGAGACGAAAGAGCGCCTGACAGCGGTAGAGGAGTAAAGGGGGGTAAAAAACGATGAGAGGAGGAGAGAAAAAAAAGCAAAGGAGGAATGGTGGAGAGGTCTCAGAGGCCCGTTCATTCGGGATGTACACGCGAGAAAAAGAAAAACAGGCTGCAACATGGGCGGCTATACGCGCACCACCGAGGGCAGCAGCTATAGCCCGAGGCACTCTTTGCCCGGAATTTTTTGCCCCACGCAGAAGCAAAGCAAAAGTGGACGAGAGTCCAGCCAAGAATCCACCTGTAATGTAACGCACGCGATTTGCACGAAACCGGCGGTTCCTCAGGGGCAAAACACCACACACCGAATATCCCGTTTCGAGTCAGCATCTTTTGCATACACAAGAGGGATCATCGTGATACATATTATTGCTTCGATCAACTCCCGTCGAGCCTCAACTCTAACGCTTCATTCAATAAAACTTCTTTCATTCATGAACATTCAATTTCAATTGAATTCAACTCTATACGGAGAAGGCGTTTACAAAAATGATCTATAGTTATTTTGTGTTTTTTCCACTTGCACACCAGTAATTAAAAGTAATTAAAGTAACTGATAGTTTTCAACTGAATATTATACTATTATAGATATTCTTTTCACACAAGAAACTTGGAATCATGATTATTATTAATCTCGCTGTAGTGTATGAATGAGCAATCCAATATATGAAGTGGAAATGTCCTTACCTGACTGTTCGATCAGTGTATCGACAGATATACTATAGCTGTGCTGACTCGAGTCCGATCGATCGAGCGTGTTTCACTCGCGTGTGTAGCGTCATCAGCCCTGTAGATCAGTACTACAAAATTAAATGATACATTGATATAGACGATACAAACGAGTTTGAAATCTCCTCCCTATTTCTTTTTTCTCTCGTTGGAATATATGACTTTGGATTTTAACATGTGTCATAGTTGTCCGTATTCTCTCTATATCTAGCCATCAGCCAACACCTGAGAATTACAGGATATGAAATCATGATGATATCAATTAAATGTAATAAATATCTTTTAATAATGCTTGCCAATAGTGGAGATGAGGATATTTTTCTTCCTTATTCCATCTCAACTTGTTCCACCCGCACTGTTGCCTCCGCAAACTCTAATAATAAGCGTTTAACGAAGCTCTCTTTGATGTCTCCGCGAGCTATATCTTTCGGCATCCAACGAAATTCATAATGCGACTAAAATTTCAAAGCTGAGCTCTATTTAGTTGAATGAAAGTGACGAACCGATAGATGAAACAACAAGTTGGAGAATAATCAGGGTACATATAAGAATACAGGGAGACTATATATTTCCACAGGGGTGAGCAACAAGTGGTTCCAAGTGCAACAAGTTATAGCTGTGGATGGAGCAAACACTCGCAAACACCATGTTGAATACGCCAATTCTCAGATTTTATGTGACGCGAATTCAGAGTTACGAGTTAGATGTGTGAGGCCAGTCGTAAATTCATATCTTTCACCGATTCTCACGTTTGTATGATTTATTAACTCTCAGTTGAAAAGTCCGATATTATTTTCTCATGAATTTTTCCACAATAGGGTGAAATAAATAATCGATATTATTGAATTGCTTGTCTTTAATTTTGGTAATATTATTATTTAAGGAGTGCTATGTACATGAAGAAGAGAAATGGTAATTCGGATAATTTATTATATGTGTAGAAGTCTAGACATCCCCGAGCGCTGACAAGAGATGTCGTGTACATTGGTGCCGACTATGACCTGTCACCTCAGAAGAATTGGAAATAGAATTGAAGATGTATAACTTAGGGTTAAGGGAGGCATAAGTGTAATTAATAGCCTTGACTGTGGTGTTGCGCTTTTCGAGCGTGCGGGTGTAACAACACATCGTGTACCGACCTTGTCTCGGCGCTTAGTAGTAGCATTGTCCGATTTGCATTGTTGTAATTTATGACATGCTACATGCACGACGTGAGGCGTGTCCTGTCGTCGTTTTCTTGCACTTACTCTATCATATGTGCATGTTCTTTGTGCCCTGTGCAGTCGTCGGCGTAATGCACCATTTTCAACAAATTATGACAATGTGTAACCGAGAGAGCGAGAGGTGACATTTCCTCCCAATAATAATCGTTGAATGATTGAATATTGCGGATGAACGTGCTGAAGGAAATGTAATACATGAGACACGTACGATGAGGAATGATACATGCGGTTGAAAGATGTGGAGAGCCACTGGTCAAGAGCGCGACCTTCTTAATAATGGTGGAATGTCGCGGTTAGTCTCGGCGGAGATTTCTCATGTATAATACTAGCGAGGGCGGGAGAAACGTCTGTCTGGCTGTCGTGCTCAGAAGCCTTGTCGGGGGTGGTCTGGCGATCATAATAATAGCGGCGTCATAGATATAACATGCATGATGTGAATGTAAACGCAAAGAGAAACCTGATTTATTCCAATCTACGTCAAAAAGGAATCTCTAATCTATTTCGTCGTCTACCGGTGAGACATTCGTAACGCGCACCACCGGTGATTAGGGTGAATTTATTTTCAGTATATATACACACCTCTCACGAAATAATTATATATTCCTTTATAATACATGCTCAAGTTCTACAAGATAGTCTCACTGCGATCAACCGTGAAATATTGTAGTGCATAACTGAAATAGCTAATGCTTTAATGTGTTTTTTTTTTCTTCATCCAAATTGGTAAATTATTATTGCATGCTTGTTGATTCCGTCTTTTAGTGTGCACGGCTCAAATGTTGGATTATTTGACCGCCAGAGAGTCACCAATCATTTATATATGTCTGAGCGTTTAAAAGGACATTTGGGGAAGAGCTAGAAATTAAGGAAGATTATTATAATGACCGAATTATAGAGATAGTTTTTTTTTTCTGCGAATCGTTTTGAGCAACAAATTAATGTTGAAGGACTGAAAGGTGGAAGTAAAAGCTCTTCAAAATTCTCTGCAATTTTCATAAATTTAAAATTTCACATCTGAAAAAATCAGCGTTAGGTTTTATTTTATTTTGTTGGAATTATCTTTCTCGTTCTTGATTCTGCCACTCGTTACTCTGCATAATGTAAATAAATTGAAAGTTACTTGTGCGGTACGTTGGATTGACGATTGATTTTTATTCGTCATTACTCCCAAATTGTACTGTGATCAATGAGTCTCTAGTAGACGCAGTCGGTATCATCTGTGAAGTTAAAAAACACTTTACGAGAACGCTAATGGCCCGGAATGGCACTCGCAACAGCTTTATCGATGTAAACAACTGCTAAACTAACCGACGAAGCCGTTGTGTGTCGTGCCAAAGTGTCGGGTTGACTGTATATTATTTTTAGAATACGCATTCTACTCATCGCATCTATACAATATATGCGTCAGAGAGAGGGAGAGGAAGAGTATATACCGCCCCCAACGACCACAATGCATATGTCCAATATTTAGTATAAGATAATAGTAATCAAGTTTAATGGATAACTCAACGTGAATGATGGTAGAATGAAATTTTCATCGAGGATTCAGGAAACATAATGACGTTGGAATGTATATTAAATAGCAGAGAAATAATTCTCAAGCTGATATCAATCGGAAAAACCATTAGACACAAGTCATTGCTGTGCTTGAAAAATTTCAGATCGACGACAGTGAATAACGAGTGTAGAAGTGTAGAATCTCTCTCTCTCTCTCTCTCTCTCTCTCTCTCTCTCTCTCTCTCTCTCTCTCTTTTTCTCTCTCCAGCCGATAAGCCAATGACCCCCACTTTACTTTTCAGTGAGAGAAAAATTTAATGAATTTGAAAATAGAAAATTGTCCTTTTTCATTCACACATTTGAATGCAAGTAATTATTGTTTTTGCCACATCGTCTGGGATAAAACAGTGGGTACTCTATGATGTTCCAGAGCGTTTCGAAATTAGACCTCAATGCCTCATAGAGCTGGGCACAGAGCTGCCAACGTGTTACAAGCCTGCTATCCATTATGAGCAGCTATAATAACAGTCTCACCGTGCTGGTATCTACCGATGTGCGGGTACATTTGCCTCATTAATGGGTCTGACTATGAATCGTCCATGATGCCACCTACCTTCTCAACGAAAATTCTCTACATTTACTGGTATGTCGTTGAATATCTGCCTTATGAATGTAACTCAAATTCGTCTCAACCAACACTTGCACAGTTTATGAAGCCCTGGCAGTAGTTCGGCGACACTTGTCTTCCTGGCTATTCATTCTCCATCATCATCACCAGCATCACCACCACCACCACTGCAGTGACTCGGATGATGATAGTAATCATACAGCGGTGCAATGAATTATTTTTTCTGGCATGAAATAGTGGAAGGTTGTGCAAAATAAATGTTGACTTTTTGAGAAATATTAAAAAATCAATCATTGGCTGTCAAACATTACCGTGAAATTGAATTTTACTTAACGAGTTAATGGTATACAAAGATACGAAATTCTCTGGCAATGGATATTTCTTCGTGGTTGTAAATTACAGAATCATGGTGTTTCAAAGAAGAGTTTATAAATGAATCTCCCACGCCCTCCACTGTCTGGATGCACAAGTCCTTTATTTTTATTTCACATCGTTTTGGTTACAAACCCCTATTCTTGCTTTCGTATTCGCAGACTTTTCTCTGCTTTGTATATTTCTATACTTTCGCTTTGCTTGCCCAGAGAATGACATTCGAAGTATTCTCTGCGCTATCCACATTCACTTATGTTTCTGGCCTTTTGATCTTTTTCCAGTCTGAGCCTCCCTGAATGTGAATCATGAGGAAGACAAAATAACATTCATTAAAATTAGATGAAAATAGAAAAATCAGCAATTGTTAATTGATTATTTGCGGGAGAATGGAATATTTATTAATGGTGAAATATATAGAATATATGATGTAGATAGACTCATATATATATATGTGTATGAGTGTCTGGAATTTTGGGAATATTCCCTAACACCTGATCCCCCGTCTGGCACACGTCAGGGACGCGGAACGCAGAAATAGTTGCTACTCGTTTAGTAACATATGCGAGGGTGCACATCCCAGCCAGCGGAGAGACTTGGGGATACATATGCGTTTTCATAAAGGTTCCGCGACCGTGCAAACGTCGCAGACGGCGTCCACACGAGCGCGTAATTTGAAGTATGAATTATGACGCTGACTGATTAATTTTGCATGCGATGCATATAGTTTAGTCACAAATGTTGGACACAGCCAGTGAGTATTTCGTCGTGGAGAACTCTAGAAATTCTCTACGAGATGATGACACAAACGGAGGTCTAGAATTTCTGGACACCGCCGAGATAGTATTGTTATAGTCAAGAAAGCCAGACATACTCATGCTAAAGAGGATCTTTGCAAAATTTATTTACAGAGTGTCGCGTGACACTATCTATATTATTCCAGTTTTCACATTAAAATCATGGACAATGCATGCATTCTATTTCGAAAAATCACTGTGCCGCTCATCTCCACGAAAATTCCGTTCCGCATTCATCGTGTCTAGCGCGGAGGCGTGTGTAAATCTTTCGCGCGGTTAAAGCCGCCTGAGGATATTACGTTGATGCACTATTTATAAATATATACGGTGACACCAGTCTAGTGTGGCGATTTGCGCGGGTGGCCCAAATGTTGCTAGGTTATCCCTCATTTCAAACATTTATCCACCTGTTTTTCATTTTATTTTATATTCTCTGTTTCTTTTTCTTCTTCTACTTCTTCTCCTTCTCTTTTTCTATCTCTCACTGTTTGCCTGTCTCTTATTTTCTCCCCTACCCACCCCCCCCCCTTCAATTAATGTAATATGCCTGAAATTTATAAAACAAAATCCATCTAGTTTGCGTAGCAACCATACAAATGACGAACGTTCTTGAATATTTCGTTTGTCAAACAAACCCATCGGCCGTATTCCCTCGGATCGTCACGTCAGTTCATCTCTAATGTGATTTTCTGCTCTTATTCACATTCAAAATCATCCGTTTTTGTATTATAAAGGAAAAATCTTTCGGATCATCAACCTATTTTGCATTTGAAGAAGAAAAAGTGATAAATTCATCGTGTTTAAGCGAGAAAAGCAACGAAAATAAAAATCACGGATCATTATTGAGGATTGGCGAGACTCGAGCAGGGAAATTAATTGGATTACGGATATTTGTGTGAAAATTAAGCATCGATATGGTCAAGACTCCGCCAAAGATGACGAAACTCGTTGTTTCAGCGATAAAAAATCTTCGAGATGTGCATGGATCAACGGCAAAGGATATTCTCAATTATGTCATGAGGGAATGTAATGCCGAACCGTCAATGGAGAGAAAGGTGAGCTAAACAATTTTCAATTTTTTGCCAAAAAATTGTGATGATGACAAAGAAAAAATAATGATTATCAGTTACGACTTTTTGACAATTTTCCTGACACTAACACTGCATTGACATTTTTTTTTTGTTTTGTTTCAGCTGAATGCGGCACTGAAACGGGGTATAGATTTTGGCATATTGAAGCGTGCCCGCGGGCACTATATGCTGAACACCGATCCAGAATTGCTTCAAGACTCGGGTCCGATGGAACGCGGGAGGAGGAGACGCCGTCGTCGCAGACGTGGACGCAGCGGAAAGAGTAAAAGCAGGCGCGGCCGCGGACGCAGGAGGAGAAGGAGGAGGCGCGGTGGCCGAAGGAAAGGTCGCGGAAGGAGCCGTGGTGGCCGTCGCGGACGTCGTGGCAGGAGTAGGAGAGGCAGACGCGGTGGACGTATGAAACGTCACGGAAATGTCGACGACATTGATATGCTCTCGAAAGAACCCCTAGAGTCTTCGCGACCGAGTGTTGAGGGCACAGGAGCCGATTTTGAGCATCCCAGTAGTAGAAGTCGTTCACGCAACAGCCGAAGCCGGAGTCACACACCGAGTCATAGCCAATCGTCATTGAGCAGCGATCGAGAGGGTGTCGATGGGAATCCTCAAGCAGAATAGACTTTTTATATTCTTTATTTTTTAGAATGATTTTTTGCTTTTACATAACCTTTATTCACACGTCACTCTCAAAGTTTTTGCTCATGTCGGGAATCGATATTTTACAATGCCAATAAAATTGATCATAGTCGTACAACAAAAATATGCTTAAAATTTGTATATATATATTTTGTCATTTTTCAAATTGATTATGTCAAAATGCACACAAAAAAAATGACATCTTCACAAGACTGGAGCCCCTGGAGTTAAAAACTAGTTAACAGCGCAGTGACAACCTTCTGAAAATATAATTTTGGGCATTTTCATAAGCTCTTCTCGTCAAGTTTATAAATTACGTTTTTATTTTTCGTTTTCTCCCTCCTTTCCTTTTTCTCAATTTCACGGATTTCCTTGCAAAGCAGCTGATTAAATCTTGGGTAATTATTTTGTCTGTCGGTGTCAAGTGGTGGATCGTCAGCAAACGTCTAAAATGGGTGATATCATTAAGCCAGATTTACGTGGTGTGTAAACACTAGGTAGTGGGTTGACCCGAGCCAATTTGACAAAGACCTGAGAAGTGTAGATGAATCAGCGGCTCAAGGGAGAGGTCAGGTAATGTATAAAAGGAGGATAAAATTTAGAATAAAAAAGGCCAAAAATAGAACGTGTGAAAATCCTTATCTGAAGAGTTTTTATTTAATTAGCCTCACAGAAGGCCAATGCGTCAAGTCAAGGTAAAAAATTCAGGTAAAGTGCAAAAAATATTTTGCTCCTTAATAACTTGGGATTATAAAATGCCAAGAGGGAAAAGTAAATAAATTAATGATATTTGACTGAAGGATCAATGGAAAAATAGAAATAAAAAATAGCACTTGATCACTTCCGTTGGTATATACGATCGACAATAAATGATTCAAGTTATGATGCATTTGGACATGAGGAACATTTAATGAGGATTATTATCGGCAAGATAAGCGTATGGCCAGTGGAGGTAAAGTGTTGGTGTATGCATGTGCCGGTATAAAAACGTGCTGTACCAATCTAGGACCATAAAACTGTTCAACAGCACACCGTATAGAGGGGAAGAGTAGGATAATAACGTGCGAACGCGCTATCCATCAGCCGGGACAAAACAGTTAAGCGTCTGTCCTGTGGAAGACGAGAGCAGTAATGAACACCCGTTGTTGCTTGCTTGCTGCTATGAGGAATCCTCCTGGTATCGTTGACCACCGTCGTTGCACGTTGTCCTCTTCCTGCCGACTTTACAGTCAATTTCCACTGCATGAGTTTGCAAAATTTTTGTTTCTGCGAAATATTGCACAATGGGCATTTCCTCGTGGGAGGGCTCAAATTAACGTTTTTCTCTCTTTTGATGAATTGGTAAAAATTGAATATGTATGAACATTGAACATATAAAAGCTACAAAATGACAACGCGCGGCGCTGTTGTCATTTCTGTTACTGATCCGGTAGTAGGCACAAACAAATTATACCGACCATTAATTGCTGCAAATCACGGAGCTAAGACAAACCGCGGGTTCACTCTCCGTACATGAAATATAATTTTATTATAAATATTTACATTGATTATATTTATGTGCCAATGAATTTTCAAACTTACCTATGATGGAGCAACTATTTTAATTATGAATCCCTGCGTATTCAATGCAACAGTGACTCTCTAATAATTCATCGGCGGAGACCACGTGGAATGCATTTATTGTTTGTCCTCTGTACTTGGGTTGTTTAGAGTGTTCAGAGTCACCTGTAATGCGGCCTTCACAAAAAGTAAACACAGTTTCTAGAAAACAGTGTCCGCGACTGTTTTTTTACTATTATTTCGTTCTAATATTACGAAAATGTTCTAGGATTGTGGAAAGTACATAGCATGTACAAGGTTGAGTAAGTTGTGGCTTGCCAGGTCGAAGGTTACACTAGGCCATTCGCGCGCGCACATGAGAGAGTTCTCGCACGTGGGGTGTACCTAAGCCTGATGACCATCGTCCACCTGACTCAACAAGATTTATCGCTACTACAATACCCCGTTGAAACTCACTTCGGCCATGTCTAATCGCGTCTCTTTTAATTTTCTTCTTCTTTCTTCACTATTTATTTATTTATTTTTCATTCCGCATTCTTCGTCACTTTCTCTCTCTCTCTCTCTACAGTTTTCATTTCACTTTATACTTTTGAAGAAAAGCTTTGGATGAAATAACTCGAACAAGATGTTGATAAAAAATTTGTAAATTATTCTATACCGCCATGATTGATGAATGTCGGAAAATTAGGATTTACAGATTAATTAATGTTCCTTGGATAAATTACCGTACTTTAATAATTGTGGCGCCAAGATATGCACCTGGAGAATGATTTATCTGATGGAATATTTGGGTGTTATATTACTCGTTATGATTTTTTTGTCGCAGCTTTATGACTAGGGAGGCGTAAATTCGTTAAATATGAAAATGGAGACAGACGATTTGCGACAGTGGAGACAGCAGCACGCATTATTTAGAACAGCCAACGCTTGGATTTATCTTTGGGTGAAGTGTGGGGGCTAGGCTAGCACTAAGAGTTATAATATCATCCTGGAAGCATTATATGAGAGGCAGTGAGATATCATTCTGTTGCAATGAATCACTTATCATAAGCACGCATGAAGTGAATAAATATTTATAGTGAATGGTAAGAGCAAACTGTAGTGATATTTATTTGTCATGTATAGACATTTAAGAATTAAGAAACCAACATCATTTAATCGCCAACATCCCCTATTAATGCCCTGGAATAATATCTAATTATGATCTGTCTATAGATGCTCTGTGGTTCGTCGAGAGGTGAAATAGATATTTCCTGCGATAAACCCTAGAGTAAATTGCTGAGATAAATACATTCAACATTACCACATGTAAATAGGAAAAAAATAAAAATTGTCGTTATAAGTACACTCCTTTCTTCACTGGTTTATATGGTCCTTTTTTACATATTGCAGCGGCGGCGCAACTGTAATATAATAGTCAGGCTCTTCCTGATGTCGTGGTGTCGCCAGGGCAATTCCAGCAATAACACCATGTCTGACATTTGTCATTGTGTACCCAGTGAATGGAGACACAGTAGCAGTAAAACATGGATAACAATGAAAAGCAATGAAATTCGTTTTCCAATGAGCAATAGAATGATCATAAAATGGAAATAAAATTGTCTCTTATAGTTTCGTCAAGGGGGAAAGACTGAGGAAGATACGCAGGTGGAGTTTTGCGATGGGATCCAGGAATCCAAGAGAGTGACTCGAATATCACGCGTATACACCCCCCCTTTTAAAGCTGTTCGGTGAGATCCTACCGTATACGTTGGTGCATATTTCTATAATTATTGCCGGTGTCCCTTTGATCTTAGTTAACTAAATGGCCAACAGACTGCGCAAACCGTCTGCCAGTGGTACACACGCGACGGAGATGCGTTTCCTCTTTGAATATTCTTTTCTTCCCCTTCGTTAATTCACAATCTACTTCTTTAACGCAAAAGAGATCTCTCTCATATCATTCCAATGCATTGACTTGGAGCCTCTCAATCGATAACGCAGAAATACCACACGCTTTTGCACTCTCTCCCAGGCCTCCTCCTCCTCTTTCTCAGTTAATTGATATTTTGATTTGTTATTGGAGGGGATATCGCCTTTTAAAACACCTGTGAATAAAGGAGGAAAAAATAATCAGGATTCTTGTCTTTTTCTTTTTGCACACCCATTCGAATTTTAAAAATATTGTATTCAATACTCGGTAAAATAGTAGACGAAATTGAAACTAATTTCCAGTGAATTGTGAAAAACGAAAGAACGTACAGATTCTCTTGAAATCTGTAGAATAGAATTCTTGAGACATATGTTATATGTGCCGAGGCTGACCTAACAAAGTTCAAGGATCCTTTTCCTGTTAACTCTCTTTTATCATCGCTTATCCTCGCACGTCTATGACTCGCTCAGCTGTAGAGCTAATGGCTGCTCGTTTATCACTGTGCACATGTCTACACACAAAATATAAATGCCTTTTCTATTAATTCCTTCCGTTCGCATATTTCCGTTTTTGTGTATATGTGGATATTATACGCTTCAACCACCTCTATTTCTTTTCAGTTTACCTCCTCTCTATATACTTAATAAACTGAAAAGAAGTTTGTGCCAAGTAATGAACAGATATCACACAGAACAGGTACATGCCAGGTATGAGGGAGGGGATCGTAACTCGGATTTTACAACCGATATGATGTTGAGATGCCGCTTCGTTTTTGGTATTTTTTTGTAGGCGTGGGCGTGGGTTATAGAAATGCCGCCGACTGATTTATTTTCTTAATTTCCACTTAACAGGGGCTCCAGCACAGATACCAAACCTGTATCCAAATTTCCCAGCATCGTTCTTCATTCTTTGTCTCTCTTTCTCTCTCAATTCTAACTCCATTTCAACGATACGAGATTGTATAGGCATGCTAACACGCCACCCTGTTTATAGTTTTATGACATTTCTCAAACGGGAGGGCCTGTTGACGGTAATGGGACACTGTCGAACCGGGATTACGAACGTGGTTTGAAAACCTATCTATACTCAAACATTCGAAGCCCTTTTGAGCGTTAATGAAACGCATCTATTACCTAAATTCGAGTTTTATCGTATGAACATAATTGAAGGGCCTGTGTTTATTAATAATCTCATTATTTTTTATGTTCAACCATAGTCCCTAATTCTTTGATTTCAGGAGTAGTTGAAGAGAGAGGGAGAGAGTTGATCAATAAAACACATAGCGTATGAGTTATCTCGAGATAATGAAATAAAATTTGAAATAATTAAAACAACGTTACGTGGCATGAGTGGCCTCTCGACCTCAAGCTCAACGGTTTTACTTAATTCATATGTTCCCTATACGCGTGAGCATAATATATTTACAGGCAATTTTCGCCGGGTCGATGTTGAGTTGATTGCAATCGTCCATTTGCCATCCCAATATGTATATACATATATGTATGTATAATACTTGCACGCGCACTTTCCTCCTCACAACCGTATCGTCTACATTTGACTCTCTTCAACCTCTTTGCCGCATCCCCCGTATAGTGTTTAACGTGTTCGCGGTTCTAATTTGCGCTCAGCGGGAACGACGCCAACTAATGCGACTGTTGCCCACGCGCCGGGAGGGAAATACTCTTTTGTCTTTGCTCATCAATCACACCTTGAAAATGAAAGATTCTCAAATCAAGTGACGCGGCAGCGTCGTTGCGCCTAGTGCATGATGCTCTCCTCACTCTTATATCCCGATAACAACAAAATACACGCACTGAATAATGCGTGTGATATGAGTGTAATGTTAAAAAATTCAATATCACAATTCCATGTGCATTGGGCATAATGCATATGCATTGACAAACATGCAATTTCCAGTTTTGCTTAAAGCAAGAGGAGCGTGTAAAACAAACGATGATCCTCTTCCACATTTGAGTCGTCCCTTTTGTGAATTGAAAGTGGCCGTAGGGAAGATAGCGCATGGTATATGCGTGACTAGATGTATTTTGCAGCGGTTGAAAAACTGATTTTCAAAGTTTAAGCAATTTAAATTCAAACATATGGTCAATTTCAGGGTGTGATTTGCATTGTATTCATCGCTATAATATCGAAAATCACAATGAGATGATCATGGACAGAATTCGAAGAGTTATTATATAATCGCTTGAAGACAAACGCACGACTGGTTGGACGTAAATATACAGTTATCGTTTGTAATTCAACATGCAAACGTAATCGCACCCCCACAGGCCTGAAAAACTTGTTGAATATATTTAGTACTATAATAAGCTCATATCTTGCGTTGTAAATTGATCCTTGGGAAGTTGAACAATTTGTCATTTGAGATTGAAGAGAAGGAAGAAGAGAGACAAAGATAGAGAGAGCGAAAAGGAACGATGAGAAAAAATATCTTCCGGTGGCAATAGTGAGGCATCAGTTCTGGATCAGTTATTATTCTCGTTACAGGGGAGCTTGCGGTGTGCCGCAGCACCCAATAGTAATGCTCGTGATTACGCATTACCATGTTTCATAGGTTGATATCACGAGTGCCAGTCGACGAGGAGAGGAAATTGAGGGAATCATGAAATTCTCATGTCCGCAATACAACCAGTCCATTTCTGATATCTATGACCATAAATTATATACTTACAACTTTTCCAATGTGTGATCATCGTTTTTCATTGATATTGCAAATTTATAGAAGAAACTTGAATTAATGTGAAAAAGGTTTCGGTGAATGTTAGAAGTCGACAGAATTACTTGAGGTTTGGCAACGAGGCCCACGAGTAGATCCTATCGGAATGACGCACTGCTAACGCACCTGATACTGAATTGTGTACTGATGCACGCACGTATAGTATATGTATGCCCATCCCGTCGAGAGTTATTCGACGATGGGGTTTATTTTAGGTACAACGGAGACTAACACATATGCGAATGAATATAATTGTGTATCCGCGTGTAGATCGTGAATCACAACGAATGAAAACGGATGAAAAGATGAACAGAGCAGAAGGATATACGCTAATTGCAAATACATAATTACTGCAAAATCATTTTTATTATATCCATGATGTATATGACATTCAAAATTTCTCGAGAGTGTCTTCATTATATGCAAAAATGAAATACATTTTTTTTCTCACGAAAACCAGTGGTGAAAAAAATTTTGGTATGAAAAAAAAGAAAGACACTTACGTCCCCTCGTTACCCAAACGCCGCAGTTCGTTGATTGAAGATTGGAACAGATGAGAGCGCCCAGGCCAAATGATTGCGATGCATTTGAGGACGAAAGGCGGAGCGAAGCGCGCCCCTGATTATTATTTACGTTCGCATATTCAACGGCAGATCGTAAATCGACCATCACACACAATCGTCCAGAGAATATGCTTATATAGATCACTAGTGAACTTTATTTATCCAACGAAATAAAATTATTGTTTCTCTATCAATATCATAGATTAACGTCGATACTTTGATTGATCCAATGATGATTTCACTTTTCGTGAAAGAATAATCAACACAGGGAGAAAACAAAATGATAAATTTTCAAATACATTGTGTTTTAATTCAGTAGCGAGAAGCGCTAAAGGGTGATGAGTCGATAAATTTTTCGACGAAAAATGCTGTACACTTATATGCATGTAGCATATATGTATCATATATATGTATACATATCATAGATTTATTTATATATGTTCCACATATATAATTTTCCGTGCGGGGATTCCCTCAGAAAGAGGGACACGGTGTGGAATTTTGAACTCTCTTTCAATCAAATTAATATGAAAAGTATCCATGAAAAGAGAATGAAGGTATGTCAGTTGAGAATGAAATTCCGGACTTGTTCCGTTTTTCACTTGAATAAAAATACAATATATATTGAATTGTTTTCCGATCAATAACTCATTTTCGGAAAAAAAAACCGCCTTATTATCACCCTTTACCGGTTATGTCCACCACCTCCAACGGAAAATGAAGCCTCTCTCTCTCTCTCTCTCTCTCTCTCTCTCTCTCTCTCTTTCTCAACTTACTCATCACCAAGGGTTGCGTACAACTTGTCCCTCTTGATTTCCTCCAATCTTCTTCTTTTTTATTTTACATTTTCCTTCTTTTTTCGTCCTCCTTCACTTCCTCTCACACGATCGGTGCATCGTCTATAACGCAACGTTGGGTTATGACGGGGTGCACCTGCCGCCAAGCGATCCTGTCAGGCAGGCTTGTGTCTCTTTTCATTTCGCTTGCGTGCAGCCGATTCTTGAATCGGTCACCTCTCTCGAGGGATCGAGAGACCGAGGCGCCGCAGTCCTTATCTACTCATCATATCTTATCGACGCCAGTCATTTCCCCCCTACTCATATCCCTCTTCATCCTTTTTGATGCATCAACGTCGTCAGGGAACGAGTCATCCTTCGCCCACTCACGTTGTGCTGTAAAAATTAATTAACGTGGACCTTCGTCATCGTTTACATTGAGCAAATAAAAAAAAACTGAGTAAAAATGAAAAAAGAAATAAATAATTGAGGCAAATTATTGAATCATTAGTTGTCTTATGGACAATGACTTTAACATCGTTTATTTTCTCTGCTCTTGATTAGAGTCGAGTCATTGGAAGATTCATTTTTAAAGCTGATACAAAATTTGAAATTTCGCAGCATTAAATGCTGAGGTGGCTGAACCATCAACACTTGACTATCTCAACTTGTTTCTTCTTCTGCAGTGTTAACGAGAATAAAATGTTCACGACCGACCGGACATCGGCTAGTGGAAAACGGTATAAGGGGTAATTACTTCTCTGGACCCAGCGGCGTCCGCAAACACCGACCTACGAACGTTTCAATTGAATTCCATGTGGCAATAAACTCGCGTTAATACGGGGCTAACCACTTGCTATTTTAATTAGCTGCAGAGCGGTGGACGGTGCCAGTTGAGCATCACCGCTCCTGAGTCCCGGCGTCTGCTCCTCCTACTCTAATGATATCGTGTCACATATATAGATAGGATCGGTGCTAAAATTCGAATCACTTTAATACATGTCCTCTTAAAAAAAAAAATTGTTCAATTCTTCACCCAAGTATTATCATCTGTTCAATTGCATGGAAGTGCATCAACAAATTGAATATGCCATTTGTCTACTAGGCGGACAACGAACAATGCACTCTGTTTATAAATAGAGGAGAGGAAGAAAAGAAGAAGAAGAATGGTGAAAGAAGGGGATTTTTGGAAAACATCCCTCAAAATGAGCGACTAGGTATTTCAACTGTTTCGTGTTTTCATGCTGTTAAGTACAAAGAGCCAAACAAACTACAACATACCATATATATACTGACCATTCAAGCTGAGACTTATAGTCTCCGACATTGAATGCTCCCCCACATCTTGTTCCTCTTAGATAAATTGTTTGTTTTCTTATTTCACACGTACTATCCACTGTGGCTTGTTGGAAGTGATGCGTGAGAAGACTATCGGTTAATACCAAATTTTGATGATAAAAATAAAATATACCAGTATATATATGTATGACATTTGAAGCTTCACCTTGGTTCTTTTCATTTTCTCTTGCAGCTATGGAAGGAAGTACGTTACACGGAAAGAGTGTTATGACCCAATCCCCCTTGCTATTAACGAAGGGTTCGCGATGATGCCAACGTACACTCGTGCGTGGCTTTTTTCTATACCCAAGGATCGGTCTCGAATAAAAGAAAAATAAAAAAGGAGGAGGAAAAAAAGATCAAGGGGATGGCACGTGCCACGGAAGGAAGAGACCAGTGAGAAAGAATGAGAATATGTTGAGCAAGGCCGAGCGAACCAGCTGTCTCTCAGTTTTGCCCCGTCTTTTTCACTTCTTTATTATCATTTTTTCTTTCTCCTCGTATTGACTATAACAACACAAAATCTTCATCTCCACAAAAATGGTAGTGAAAAAATGTTTACAATTACAGAGTTATAAATATATCGATTGTCAGACGACAAACTATAAGTAAAAAAATTGATAAACAAACAATGGGGACAATGATTGCCCATATGATTTCACGATATAAAGATGCAAAATAAAATTAGCACAAAATATTATCTTTAGGAATAGAAAGAATAGGCAAGGATAGAAAAAACGGAAGGAAGAGGCCGAACCAAGGGGGAGAAAAGAACCACGAGCCCAAAAGAAACAGCTGAGTCGCGTCCAATTCATATGGGTGAGGCACAAGGTGTTACCACTAGGTAACGCAACGGTCCAGGGGACATAGAAAATCTGACGTATGAAAAGGATCTTGTCCCGTGCCTTCCTCCCATTTTCGTAGTGCCCCCCTCTCCCCATGCGTTACAACTGTACCCGCACATATCTTGCCTATAACGTTTAATGTATAAGTCGGCAGTTGAACCTTGCAAGATCCCCGGAGGGTTCACTACGATATAACCACGTGCCGTAGAGAAGAGGGTCCCCACGTAACGAATTTTTATTCTGGTTTGAGATTCAACGGAAAAAATGCCATTTATATATATATATATATATATATATATATATATATATATATATATACTTTTTTTTTGCTTTTTTCTCCACTCCAGTGAATCTTCAAAGTTGGTCTTTTCTATGGCACATTATGGCCAGAAATATATACATATTATTGTTTAAAAATGGAAACAATGATTGAAAATTTCTTAATTTTCATGGTTAAATGGGGAGACAGATAGAGGGTGTTGAAGCTCAATTGTGTGAGACCATCCAAAAATAGAATCCCAATTACGAATCGAGATTTATGAGTCAGAGTTGTACTTTGCACGAATGATGTGGAGAATGGCTTGATCGTTCACGACAATTTGGTATTATAAAAGAAAAAATGGTCTCACATATATGAGAGAACCCATCAGCCGAATGTCGAGTGAGTTGGGAGATAATTTTTGAGTTGAGAGCTATATGTATACACTCTTATGGAGGAATGAATGCAAGTGTGGAAACCGGTCCAACTTCCCCTTTGACTAACGGCTACCTGCGATGAGAACTGACTACCGGTTTTTGAAAATACTGATGGAAACAATATTCGGTCAATTTTCGCTGAATAATGGTTTTCCATAAAATTTTTTGCTATACTACACGACAAGATGCCCTTACTAGCCGCTATGAGATAATGAATAAAAAATAGGTACTAATTTCGAATTAGTACTTGGTACAGAAAAATGGAAATTATGCAGCCTCGTATTTCGTAATCCACATTTACCTTTCGATTGGAATATTATCTCCCAAGAAAATGTATAATATAACCTAGCGATCGAGTCGCGCGATCATGAGAGGAGCCCACGCATCGAAGCTAATATGCATATCCGCACGATTAATAGTTAATGGCCCAACGGGTTGTATGTACTTGGAAGGGCAACGTTGTAAGCCTTCTCTTACCTCTCACACATGCAAAGATCGTCTCATCGAAAAATCGATGGCGATCGACCTCTACTCGCGAGACCACCCAATCAACTCCAGAATGTCCAAGCTTATAAACATTCATTCTCACTTAACTTTACGATACTAAACCACCTGAAAATTAATTCAATTTCAATGCTATAATAAAGTACAAATTTTCCTATTCTCTTATGCTAAAGAATTCAAATGAATTAACAACATCCATTCACAGCTGAATTTATTCTGTCGTCACCATTAGTTTTGTTAATTTTAGAAGTTCAGGGTACTCATGTGCAAATCCAGGCAAACACAATCGAGCGGCTCAGTACATCACTCAATGTCCCACCGTACAAGACACTTCCATTTTACGAATACTGAAACTCAAGAAAAATGTACTTACGTATATACGTATATGTTGCTATATATTTTACGCGAGTCTATGATATCTCAAACCCAAAATACGATCACGTTGATCTCTGTTCCAATAAATGTCAATATAATAATCATTATGATGCGAGTTTCGTTGATAGTGGAAATGCCCACGATATTATACACTATATCTGAGAATACATTATTCCTGCATGTAATTTGTTCGGCAATTTTTTTTTTTCCAATTCTTTTTTGTATTTGGTATTCCATGTTGTAAGCTACAATGCACATATAATTTGAAATTCTTAGAGGAGCACAAATGATATCAATCTCCGTATATGTCAGGATACTGAAAGTATAGGGAGAGGGAGGGGGGAATACGGGTATTCATCATCTTTATTTTAACCACACGAGCAAGCGGCGAGGTTCGCTCGCGGGTATCGGACTGCGATCTGCACTAATAACATTCACGGTTATGAATGGCGAGCGAGACCCATGAACACCAGGAGCATTAATTCGTTGGTCTGAAGGTGCGCCTGGGACGCCTCTGTTCGAAATTGCCCAGCGCGCGCCACCGCCATCAGATTAAGCGAACGAGAGAATAGATACCATAAAACTTTCAGCAATAATAATCGTGTCAGGCAGGAGTTGGATACATTTAGAGATAGATGTAATAAGATATTTTTCGTACAAATATGAGTCACAAACGAAATTCACTCAATTATAGAAATACCTGTGCATCCTCTATAGTATTCCTTGAGCTGAATTCACATGGGCATAAAAAGTATGGATAAATATAGTCTGTCTCTTATATGTGATGCAAGGAAAATAGAAAATCTCATGATACGAGCAAAACATCCCTGTTCGGACACATAGAAGCTTAAATTAGGCGAGCGAAAATCACGCGATCTATTCCACTGTAAGGCTTTCTTTCCTCGCACAGTGCCTAAAATAATTAACAAAAGAAAACCATAGAAACAGAGAGACTACGGACAATGTGAATTATTCGAGTTGATGGCGTGGGGCAAGAGATACACGAGATGCCGCTGCCGCTCTTGCTTTAAGCTCGTCGGCTATACTGCCACCGCGTGACCTCGCACTCTGTTTTCTACCAAGATCAACCCGTACCGAGGGCGGCAACACATACTCACAACCACTCTAATTTTTCCTTTTAAAAAACTTATATATCTGTGATACAGAGACAGTGTATTGTTCGATCCTCTCCTCCCTCACTGCCGCCGCCTAATGTTCTCTCACTCGCTCTCTTTCTCTCTCTCCCTCCCTCTTTTTCTCCCTGCTACCTTCTATTTGATCTCCCCTCTCTTCGTCTTCTTATTCTTCCTCTTCTTCTGCTGTTGCTTTTTCTTATTCGAATTGTCTCCTTCACTCGTGCACTCTCGACCCCCGGCAAGCAGGATAACTCACTTTCCACTCTAGACTGCATAAATTACATGTAAATGTGACTCTCTCGCCATGCACACTCCTCGATTTTTTTTTATTCATCATTGCCGGCAATAATACACATGCTTTCGAAATAATTTCCTGGGATTCATTTGTTTAGATTACCAAGTGATATTAATTTTGACTCTTAAAAATAATAACAATGCGATTCTTAATATATTTCATTCAGGCTTGATATAAAATATCTAGAAAATGAATGAATATTACGTCTTTAATAATAATTACCATGTGATTGTTGTATATATGTGGAGAACTTAATTTATAAAATTTATCCCGAGTTTGCTACTGACAGGTCGTAGAGATAGCAAGATAAAGATATAGATGTGCGTGTGTGTGTGTGTGTGTTTGTGTATACTAAAGCAATTATTCATCGCGTAAGGTTGGACCTAACAAATCGCCAGTCAAGTGGCAACAGCGTCGTCAACCGTTGCGCAAGCCCTTTCACTAATACAACTATAAATGACAAATACACGAAACCATTTTATCTACAGATGTCTTGAGGTGGACTCCTCCCACGTAAAGTCTAGATGTACGTCGCCAGAGCGTAAATTTAGCACTCTAACGCATTATGCACGCTCGGACTGACTCGCATTGGGCGTACGATAGTGCGAGCGTGAGTGCGTGCGAGACCATATCATTCGCAAGAATCACTTGATTCAGAAACGCTGCATGCCGCATCTCTCCAGAGCCAAATACAATTCAGAACTCTCTCATTAAAACCATCGTGCGAACAAAAAGTGTTTGGATTTCAGCGCCTTTACTTCTAAAATTCACTAAATGATGAATGGCTATTAAAAAACAAAACAAATTCATACGTAAAAGGAAATAAAAATATTTGAAGTACGAGAAGGCAGATAGCTAGCAAGTCAGCCGCAGTCAGCATAGCGCGAAAAGCCCGCGAGAGTCATTAGTCGAGCAAATGGCGTTCCGGTGCCTAGAACACGAGGTATGGATTCCCCACAGACGTTACCAACATGTCATAATCAGCTGAGGGTGAAAAGACACTGACGATGTGTACGAATAGAGATGAGAGGCCCCCATTAGGCTCTCCTCTCTGTCTTTTACACATGATGTCTTTGTGCAGGATAATGAGGAGTATGTAAATATATTGCATGGAGAATAATTTATTCAGCATTTTGGTAATATAGAAAAATAAATTTGTACACCGATAACGGTAGCACTAGCAAATAGCACAACGTACAAAAAAACAATCCTCTAGCACAGAACTCTCTGCCCTCTCATCACTTCGTTGCTACTCAACATATATGCCGTTGACAAGTTTGCGGTTGTCTTATAATAGCGTCATCGCAGCATGGCAAGTTGTGTGCTACCGCAACTACTATTTATAATCTCTGTCTTTTCTTATATTTTAGAAGGTCTATGGGGATGGAAGTATATGTGAATACATATGGATTTTGCATATACTGGTTTGATTATTCCGAGTATGGTATTATGGGTATATCTTTGTAATTTATTCCCTAAACTATTTGGCTATTTATTTGAGATTGTGGAGTAATGAAACTTGATAAATAATATTTACCATGCATCATGAGTTTCCTCTTCCGGATAATAATGATAATAATGACAGCAATAGCAAGAGATAAGAAGAGAACTCAAGGGGCCAAAATCGAAATAGTCCATCGTGGGACTTTGATCCATATCACTGAAAATATCGCATCCTCCGGCCTCTCAGGCTTTCTGAGGAGGTTGGTAAAGCTGTCCAATGCGAAATATATAGCTGATAGGGTTTTGATGAATCGTTGTAGCGCGAGTTGCCCCAGTGGGACGATATCAGTAATGCTGTACGTTGTAAACGGAACCGTAAATCCACTGTGCGACGATAAACGACAATTGGCTTCGACGCACAAGGCTGCATCCAGTTGGTCGCAACCAGTTGTGGTTGCTCGAGTCCCAGCGCTGTTTCAACCAAAACTGATCTCACAGGCTTGTCACACAAGAGGCCCTTGTGTTCATGAGTATATGTAAGAGGTGCTCCGAGAGGTAGCCACATTTTACGTGGGAGGACATTCAGATATCGCAATGCATACGTGAACTATATATGCCCTATGTGCATGTAGGTGTAGGCGTGTTATAAATTATAGCCCTGGTCGTACATAACTGCGCGACGATATCTCCATTGTCCTACACGACGAATTAATAGTCGTACTATATAGTGCTATGCTAGTATGCTAATAGGCCTATTACTGCACCTAAGTGACAATTCCAATTACTATTGAAATTCTATTGAAATTTCATTATTTCCTCTCCCTCCAACAATGAATCAAATAATGACTATAGTGGCATCTATCGTCGCAAATATGATTATCACAGTGAAATAAAAACAACATAGGGGTATCTTTAACTTGAAGCCTCCTATCTTGATTCACGTGTACGTGTCACAGTCAGCTGTTGACCGGTATATATATATATATACATGGACCTCTTACACCTAGTGCTTAACACTTGGAAACTTTGCCTCTCTGGGAGGGCAAAGTCACTCGTCTTGCGGAAATTTCCTGAAAAGACTGTCAAGCAAGCATCACACTAAAATATGTCTTGCGATTTTTTCTCCAGATAAGTGAAATAAAGGACGACATGAGGGAGATTCTTGAACCAAATACCTCCTCAAATTACCAACTGTATTGTTCAAAGGAGATATATTTAAAAAATCACTCATGTCTTGTGGTCGTTGTTGACATATGAAAATGACAAAAACAAGCCAGAGACATTAGAAATGTCAAATAGACATTGTTATATCCCATTAATTTCTGTCTCCCTCCATTTTTAGAACAAACAGTTAATAAATTGTATTGACGGTCGACGAATATCAAGTGTAGCCTCTGAAACAGCAGTGTCTAGGCATTATTCCAATATGTACTACACACGTTATGGGCGCGATATAGTATTAGTGATAGCTCCTCCCATACATGCATCAAATTCAAACTCGTCTATGAGAGGAGTTGTTGGAAATGCCGCTGGAAGGCAAGTGGCCTTACAAGGACGTGGTGAGACGTGCCTGTGCGGCGCTCGGCCGTCCGGCCGGTCGGCCGGCCGGCCGTTGGTGGTGTGTTACGTGCCGTGTTAGATGAACATGGACATTAGCATATATACGTGCAGAGATATATATGAGGTAGCGCGCGCGCGCCCGGCACGCGTAATCTATAACTGCATGGGAAAGAGACTCTTATCCACAGCACATAGTGGGTGTCGAATAAAATAATAAAAACAAGTACAACGATCATGATAATAATAATAATGAAAAATGTTTGATGAAAAAAATGACAAGAAAGGCATGAGTATTTTGTAGTCAAGCGTTGTAGCACTAAATGGAGCGAAACGTGGGAGGAATTTAGTGTTGACGTTGCTTTGATTTGTTACACGTTCATATTGATTCTAATATATTGCTTGATAAAGCGGCCGGCCCTTTCCTTCATTCTCTTGGTAATTTTGTTTCTTTTAAATTGTTCAGCACGCCAATATAAGAAGACAACTCCAAGTACCATCCGTCCATGTATTTGCGCGACGTCGCCATTAGGCAATAACCATAAAACCTATTGGTCGTGTGGGATATTTACATTCCATCACCAACACCCTCTGCGGAAGAAAGGTAAGAAAAAAAGTAAAAGGTCTTTGCACCTTGGGGTCTACCTATTTTCTGCCGGCAAAAGGGACAAATTCAAGAAAATTTTTACTTCGATATCATCAATCAAGCTTCATTATATTCAACGATGACTGCCCATTGTAGAAATGCATGGACACTTTCACTTTACAAGTAGACAATTCATTCGCAAACAACTCCCTAGTTGTCGTTTGAATTGTTCCAAGGAAAAGAGTAACAGTATTTTAATATTCAAGCATTATTGTCGTTGAGAAAATTTCATCGCGTATGAACGTCAAACCGAGAGCAAGCCCTCTTGCTCGCCGCCCACGTGCATTGTCTACGTTGTCTGGACAACTGGCGGGCTTCTCACCAGAATACAATACTCGCGCGTATAGATGCTAGCATGAATAAATGGATTTACAATTTGACGTAGGTGTGCCTCGAACCATTTTTCCTTAATCGGCCACAATGTACTTTTACCACTTGCAAGTGTATTCTATCACGCTTCAATTTACCAATTGTTGCATATCGTTATATGGTCAATACATTGCAACTCTCCAAATGTCTATACGTGCTCTTATGATTGGCTTGCTGGAATAAATCCTTTTATAGCTTTACCGATTCTACGAAATCAAATAAACACAAGTAATGAACATTTTTTTTTATTGCACTCGAACGCCGGAAGGATTAGTAGCTACATAACAATTAATTAACTCGAATAAAGTCAATCGTATAATTGAAAATTTTTAGTCGATCTGTAATTAATTATTTCCAGGAATGTGCGTGTCAAGGGCGGCTTTCGTACTTAACTGAGCAGCTGTGAAGCGAGTTTCATAGCCAAGTCAGTTAGGAACAAGAACTCGAGAGTTCCAATCATTGAAGACACGTATAGGGGAAACTAATGTTTTATAGATTTGTCCAAAGAAGTAAAGGCACGCCGTTTTAGGCAACGAGTGTTACTTGAGATACATGGATACGAGTAAAAATTGATAAAAAAAAAAACTCTCCATACATTTTACTCAATGAATGTTTCCCTACTTGACATAATAATTACTGAAAAAGTCGATTCAGTAAATGGAAAATTAATTATTACAAGAAAAAATTCTCATAAGAGTTGGCTATCTTGATGATATTGACTCGTTGAAAATAATATTTACTGTGATAATTCTTGAATAATTACCATCATACAAAATGTATAAAGAGACGAGAAAAACGTCAAATTGAAAGAAAAAAAACGAAAAGAAAACAGGCCGATACCCCATGGACGTGGAAACTTGGCGTGTCCTTAGCTGTAACCAGATCATTGGTAAGTACGCCTAATCGAAGTGTACAGAGTGTACAGCTAGCACTGCTAACTTGCTGCTGTTTCTCGTCTGCCAAATAAAGGTACTGGTCTCGTCGTAGGCGGTCTCGGTTGTCGCACCAACGAAACCTTGTGATGCATTGACGATCAAACTGAGGGTAATACATACAAAATCAATAGATGAAATGGAAATTTCTCACTGTTATGCTTTCACGTGAGTTAAACACGAGTACGATGATACCATGATAAAAGCTACGAGAGAAAAATCGAACATAATGATGAATTTAAGTTACACTTCCAAAATTAGTTGATCATCCTCTGACGTCTACTGTACCCGTTTCGTCTTGTCTCCTTAAATGACCCAATTCTGCAGAGGTAAAACTAAAATACATTGACTGCCGTCGTAGAGTGATAAACCAATAGTAGATCCATAAAAATAACTGTGATTGGAGTATATTATAAATGTAAAGACATCTCGAATTTCTCAGGTCATGAGAGTGAGTATATCGACTCGAACGATCAATTTTCCTGCAATCATTACGTTCATTTTGGGTGAGGGTTCATGTGATATTCCACTAATTGAGTCAGACGTTTTCATCAATTATTCCATGCCGAAGAGTTTGCCAGTTCTATCAATAGAATGTGGGATACTACATTTATTTTGGGAAATCCGATGTTCTAAGTGAATATAATTTCGTTATTACCGACAATTATATCTCGGAGCAAGTTCCCAATTAAATGAGTGACTCTCAAATCTGCATTTTCTTTCTTTCTTTCTTTTTTCATTATTTTATTTATCTACTGAAAACGCACAATTCACATCAGATGAATGAATTTTCAGAGATATACGCTGGTTGCAACTATAATGATCACGTGTAATTTCAATGTTATTATCCGTGATAAAGAAGAAAGCACTTGTGGAGATTGCAAAAAACCCAAGTGTGGGCGTAAATGTAAGACCAATTATATCAGAAGAACGACAGAAGAAGATAGGTGCAGCAGCAGGTTCAGACACGTGAAGGACCCCAGCGTTTGAGTTGAACGAACGACGAGAAGCCGCCTTAACGACCAGTCACCTCTTCTCCTGTGCCCAACAGCTAACTATGGACAAGTGGTTTTCATTTTTGGTTTTATCTTCCCCTTCAGTTTTCTTTCCTCACCCCCTCTTTTTTTCTTTATAATATCTACATGGACAATGCTCAAATGAACTGTGAAGAGTTTTTAGTAGACAACAAAAAGAATGAATTGATAATAGCCATCATGCATATATACATTTTTCAGATGCCGGGATGAAAATTTTTACAGTAATGGTATCGAAAAAACAATTTTTCCGACAGTATCATTTGTTATCCAATCAATACTCTATAGCTTAATGTATACGGACCAAAGGCAACATCAGGCCCAACGGCATTCCACATACACTTGTGGCCTCTCAGTTTATATAAGAAGACAACGAGGCATGTGAGATGACGTAGTAAATCCTCGGGTGAAGAAGTAACGCATTCCATGAAAAATGCAGGCACCGAAAAGATATTTTGCCACTAGATGCTGGGTTGGGGATTAATATATTGGAAGTTGTCAAGACTCGTTCAATTAGAAAAATGGCAAGGGCCAAGTTATTATTATTATTATTATTATTATTATTATTAATATATGAAGAATAAATAAAACTCAAACTTGACAGTGAACGGTGATCATCAATGGGATTTTTCCAGGCACTCACCGACTCGCTGAGGTTCATCATTAGCATTCCTTCGAAATTCATCTGCGGAACATGCAGTCGCGTATGTCGTGTCAGTCGATCATGGGACTTGATCTATTGCTGTAGATCCTTACTGTATCACCAACGGAGACATCACCTCAGAGTCCCCAGTTGGAGCCATGAGGACTATTACAGACACTTGCACGTAGGGAACTTCTGTTGTTGACTTCCTCGCGTGCCCAGTTTGTCACGAATGACAATTTATCGTCGTCTTCGTTCTCGTCTTGAGTCTGAGAGACGGCACTCACATTGTTCCCCTTACTTGTTGCTATAAAATGTCCCATTCTCTTAACAAATTCATCCGTTTTTTTCCTTTTTCACCCCAAGTTTATTATCATAGGGAATTGATCAATGAGTTCACAAGAGTTGAGATAAATTCCATAGGGAGGAGAGTAAAATAGTTTTTAATTTGGCTCATTCATCATACACTCGACAACTGGACAGAATTTATAGAAATGTATATTGTATATGGCATATGTGTGGGTGACACTGGAACGTCTCTAGCTGTTGTTGAATGTTGACTGGTGTGCAGTTAAGTACGATGCGTGTGCATTAACAGTCAGTCCACAGCGTTGATCGGTTGGATTTCACTCTACTCGCCGTTTACCGATCATCCAACAAAAAGTCGTTCTCTCGACCACCATGTGCATGCCTCCCCCCCCCCCCCCCCCCCCCC